>NC_050177.1:5423056-5478056 GCF_008315115.2 Sander lucioperca
ACATTTCTTACTCCAAGTTTTAGGGGTGCTGAGCTCCTTTTTAGGGGTGCTTCAGCACCCCTAAAAAGGGGCTAGCCTCGCCCTTGTATATATGTATATCTATATATATTAAAACATTACAGACATGAGAGTTAAATTACCTTCAGCTGGAGCTCCACACGGAGAGAAAACGCTGCGACACCGGGCGTTTCTCAGTCTGTTCTTCTATTGACTTGTGTTCTTGTGTCCCTGTGAAACGTCATCTCGTGTTGCCAGAGTACTGTCCCAATCACAGTCTATGGTCCCAATACACAAGTTCGCATTTCACCAACAGCAGTTAAGATTCCGAGGAGCATCTCGCTGCAGTCTGCGGGACATCAAGCCCCGCCCACATCCAAGTCAGTCTTTTTTTTTTTTTTTTTTTTTTTTAACCTACGTCATCTCCCCAGACGCTCGAACGGACCAAAACGGTAGCAAAGCTGATATCGTCTTGTTTCACATTAGATGACAGAAACTGATGTAAGCTAAACACAAACGACATTTCATGCAACAACAGTGAACTGTAATTGGGCCCGTGTACTTTTTCGTTCATTTGATTTCCGACTTTGAAACGAAAAGAGTGGTTCGGAAATAACGTAAGACTGCTCCGGTGAAAGCCTTGTTTTCATGAGCTTCTGGGGCTAGCTGCTAGCTAGCTCGGAAGCTACATCTGATGGAAGGCAGGTTGCTAATTAGCCAATGCTAAAAAGTATGGAAGTAGCCTACTAGTTTCCCCTGCTTTCTATCAATATTCCTCAGTATTTGTCTTTTGGTGTAGTTTGCTAACATGCTCGTAGACGTGTAAATGAACTGTTTGCGTGCTAGCTAAGTCAACGGTCAACACCTTTTATATTGTAACGTGAAAGCTCAGGCTGCGTTAGCTTCAGCTAAACCACAGCAGCAACTTGCACTGCCCCGTTAAAATGCAACTTCAACCCTCGGATATAACGGTAATCACGTAGCGATTTTACTGTATCTAGACATCTGTATGTGTGTTCGACCTTTTGAAATACTTAGATTAGGTGTGTTACTGTGCAGGTAATATCCGAGGAGCATCTCGCATGATTGTGAGTTCTACTGAACCAGACTGAGACTATTTAAAGGCTCAGGAACCCTTTGCAGGTGTTTGGATTAATTAGCTGATTAGAGTGGGACACTTTGAGCCTAAAATATTGAACCTTTTCACAATATTCTAATTTTCTGAGGGTTTTCATAAACTGTAAGCCATAGTCATCAAAATTATAACAAATACAGGCTTGAAATATTTCGCTTTGCATGTAATAAGTCTATATAATTAGTTTTACCTTTTTAAGTTGAATTACTGAAATAAATGAACTTTTGCACAATATTCTAATTTTTGGAGTTTCCCCTGTATGCTTCTGGTTCACCTGTTAATTGTTAAAGCTAAATCGCCCCTTTGTACATTTGGTTGTGACTGAATTCTTGCTGTTAATATGAAAGTCCATAACGAAACAACACACCATTCTACTTTTAAGGGCTAAATTAAATGAAATATGGCTCGTTTTCCGTTTGAACACATTGTCATCAATATTAACAAGGTTTAAAATGACCCATTTTTCAAATTTGGATATCATTTCAAAATGAGAAATCAGTAGTAACTACATGAAAACTTCACTGTTGCATGAAATATCTTTTGTGTTTAGCCTAAATCATCAGTTTCTATCTAATGTGAATTAAGAGGCTCTATCAGCTTCGCTACCAGGCTGTCTTTTTTTTTTTTTTTTTTGTCTTCAAAAAACTTTATTATTCAAGTACAGATCCATAAACACAATGAAAACATTAAATGCATACATACATACACGAAAAAGGGGCGCATTAAATTTACATTAAAGAGGTTGTAAGGCATTGTAAATGTTCAGAGTCTGGATGGCTTTTTATTTGTCAGTCCTTTTCCAAGTTTCAAAATATAATGTCATATCATTTTTAAATTGGTGACTAGCCTATTCGGTTTTCTTTCAGATCATTTACATTTATAGATATAACATTTTCAAATAAAATTAAAAGATTCAAAATAAAAAACATGGCATTTATCCAAATAATTTTCTTCATAGTAAAAAGATTCTACCAGGCTGTCTTGGTCCGTTCAAGCGTATGGGGAATGTCGTAAGCAAAAAAAAAATGGCTGACTTGGATGTGGACGGGGCTTGATGTCAAGCCCGGCCTTCTCGCAGACTGCAGCGAGATACACTTGGAAAAAACCCTAAACGTTAACGGAAAAGACCCGCGGACCTGAGTGACTGAGGGAGAGACAGAGAGAGAGAGAGCTGTTCTGTGTGAGTGAGCAGAGCGGGACACAGCAACACAATACATCTGTATGTGTGTAGGGGAGGGGCGCTATGACGACTAGCCTATCACAGAACGCAGACACAGTCCGCTAGTCAACGATTTTTATTCAATCCGAGCACAGATATTGACTCGTATTACTCGTATAATACTCATACTCGGCAAAAGTGCTTTATCCGTACCGGATACTCGTTTCAGCCGAGTATCCGGCTAAACTCAGTGCATTAGTACGCACTGTTACACAACAGTGTTACACAACAGTGCGTACAGGATTACGGCTGTCTGTGCCACTGCCACACTATCATTTACAAAGACCCAACAATTCCCCCAAGGGCAAGCATTTGGTGCAACAGTGGACCTTTCTCTGTAGAGAAACATCAATTACAATTACAATTACAATTACATCACAATTACATCACTCTAACACACACATATATTGTGTTTGTCCCGCAGGGACTAGGAAAGAGCGTTTTGAGGGACTTTTTAACCTTAGAGTCGGTACTCTCCCAGCACAAGAGGAACTTTGTACAATAATTGGTCAAGATGTCAGTGTGCGTCTCTGATCGAGCACATGAGCCATGCAGCAACGGCAACTGACATTTTAAACCTCTAGCTAACGAGTCTGCCGAAAGAGTAAATTAATGCTTCATCCACACACTCTTCACACATAAAAAGGATGTTTCTTCAAAACACGGACAGTTCCTTTAACATACAGATATCTGTCCAAACTACATCAATTATTAACAAGAGGGAGTTATTATTTTAGTTCCTGGAGATGTTCTCCTTTACAACTTCCTACACAAATATCTCCTTTTTGTTCATCAGTGTTTGTACCTGAGAGTCTCCAGTTTCCAGCTTGGATCTTCCAGTCCCGCTGACAGTAGCTTCACTCCTGAGTCTCCTGGATGATTGTAGCTCAGGTCCAGCTCTCTCAGATGGGAGGGGTTGGAGCTCAGAGCTGAGACCAGAGAAGAACAGCCTTCCTCTGAGATCAGACAGCCTGACAGACTGCAAACACACAGAACAACACACAGGAACCCTCTGTCAACACGTGGAGCCATGTGTTAGTTTTATGTTTGTTGTCCAGGTACATTTTGGTCCAGATTTAGAATACACCATTAAGATGAACTGTTCTATTTAATTATTTAACAACAAAAGTAAACAATGAAAAATCCTCATGGAAAGTAACTCTGAGTCTAGAAATTAATAATTATATAATTAATAACTACTGCCCAAGTTTATCGTATCAACAGACACAAAGCAGCTGTTTCATCAACTAAAGTTAAATGGTCATCAGTTGAATGGGTTAATGAATCCTGACCTGAGAGTCTCCAGACTTTTGGTGTTAAAGAATATAAAATCCATTTTCTAAACAAGTTGGAAACATGATAACTAATTGTGACTGAATGAGGAATAAAAAGACATCCAGTATTCAAATTCACATACTTTTTAAAAAAAATGCCATAGCCATAGTTCATACTTTGTGCTTTTTAGAAAATGCTTTGGAAACATTTAAAGGTTTCCAAATTGCTAAATTTTAAATCCTGACATGAGAGGGGTGGTTTAAATTTAATAAAGCTTAAAGTTTAGAGAAATGTACATACAGTATATGAAATCCCTTCTCAGCATGTTTAAATATCTGCTGCTCTACTCTAAACAAGTCTGAAACATGATAATTAATCGTAACAGAACTAAGCAATATTACACGAGAGGGTTTGATTTAACGTCATTATTGGCACGACAGTGAAGCAGCTAAGCATGACTGAAGTGATAACATGACGTTAAATCAAACCCTCTCGTGTAATAAAGCGATTAATGGTTACCAATAAGTAAAAATTATAATCAAACTGTGTTCATATTGTGGGGCAATTAACTCTAAAATAAAGAAAAGCAACAGAAATCATTTGTAGTCCCTCCCTGTTAAACGTTAGTCAGCCATTCAGATCTTAAGCTAACGTTAGCTTTTTAATGGTAGAGATCGTGGAATTTTCCAAAACGTAATAACTACCGCACATCAAAACACCAAACTGCTTGGCTAACTTTATCTGGTTATAACTAAATATCTAATAAACATTTTATTTTGCAACTATACGTCCGCAAACTTCATTATTGACGCGTCAGTGGCACAGCTGATGTTATTCAAACAGCTGATGTGATCCAACAGCTGATGTGATCCAAACAGCTGATGTGATCCAACAGCTGATGTGATCCAACAGCTGATGTGATCCAACAGCTGATGTGATCCAACAGCTGATGGGATCCAAACAGCTGATGTTATATAAACTATTCCAGTAACAGTTAACTCCAGATTGTTGTAAAAATGTTGTTTCATCCAATAATTCACTTCTCATCGTCTTCCAACCATTCATCAAAACTAAGTCCTCCATATAAATCAAAATTATCAACAAAACGATCCATTGTATCAATGCTGTAGGCTAACGTTACTGTTTTTGATTCAGACCTGGAAGTTACAATGTTGCCATGGAAATGGAGGAGTAATACTTTATGTGATGTGCCAGGTGTCCTCCAATGGCTCTGGGTGTGCTGTCATGCTGATTTGAGTACGTTCTAAATGTCTAGCTGACCAATCAGGTTTTCTGGTCGGATCAACTTGTTGTATAATCAGGAATAAACAAACGTCCAGTAATCAAAGTCACATGATATTAAAATATAAATTATTTGTGTATCTCAGCTACAGTTCATATTTCATTGATTATGAAGTGATTCTAAATCAGAATAAAATACTGTGTTTTCAAAGATTATTGTTCTTGATCTGACCTGAGAGTCTCCAGTGTGCAGTGTGGACTCTTCAGTCCAACAGAGATCAGCTTCACTCCTGAATCCTGCAGATCGTTGTTACTCAGGTCCAGCTCTCTCAGACTAGAGGACTGGGAGCTGAGAACTGAGGACAGAGCTTCACAGCTTCTCTCTGACAGGTTACAGCCACTCAGTCTGGAGAGACAACAGGAAACAAACAAGATATTTATATTTAACTCCTGTTGAAAGATATCAGAGTATTTAATGATGAATAAATCACACTTACAGAGCTTTGTTGGAGGCTTTGACCACTGGCAGCAGCCTCAGAAGAGTCTTCTCTGAAGCAGAGTATTTCTTCAGGTCAAACACGTCCAGATCTTTTCCTGATGACAGTAAGATGAAGACCAGAGCTGACCACTGAGCAGGAGACAGTTTATCTGTGGAGAGACTTCCTGAACTCAGGTACTGTTGGATCTCCTCCACTAGAGAACGATCATTCAGTTCATTCAGACAGTGGAACAGATTGATGCTTCTCTCTGCAGACAGATCCTCACTGATCTTCGTCTTGATGTACTTGACTGTTTTCTGATTGGTCTCTGAGCTACTTCCTGTCTGTGTCATCAGACCTCGTAGGAGAGTCTGATTGGTCTCTAGTGAAAGACCCAGGAGGAAGCGGAGGAACAAGTCCAGGTGTCCATTTGGACTCTGTAAGGCCTTGTCCACAGCACTCTGAAGGAGATGTTTTACTTTAGGTTTGACTCTGAAGACTTTAGGCAGCCGGGAGGTTGTTTGTTCTTCTGACAGCAGGTTGACTCCAGAGTTGATGAATGTCAGATGGACATGAAGAGCAGCCAGAAACTCCTGAACACTCAGATGGACGAAGCAGAACACCTTGTCCTGGTACAGTCCTCTCTCCTCTTTAAAGATCTGTGTGAACACTCCTGAGTACACTGAGGCTGATCTGATATCGATGCCACACTTTGTCAGGTCTGATTCATAGAAGATCAAGTTGCCTTTCTGCAGCTGCTCAAAAGCCAGTTTTCCCAGAGACTCAATCATCTTCTTTGTCTCTTCATTCCAGTTTGAATCGGTCCCAGCTCCTCCACCATATTTGATGTTCTTCAGTTTGGACTGAACCACCAGGAAGTGGATGTACATCTCAGTCAGGGTCTTGGGCAGCTCTCCTCCCTCTCTGGTCTTCAACACGTCCTCCAGAACTGTAGCAGTGATCCAGCAGAAGACTGGGATGTGGCACATGATGTGGAGGCTTCGTGATGTCTTGATGTGGGAGATGATTCTGCTAGCCTGCTTCTTGTCTCTGTATCTCTTACTGAAGTATTCCTCCTTCTGTGGGTCAGTGAACCCTCTGACCTCTGTCACCATGTCAACACACTCAGCAGGGATCTGATTGGCTGCTGCAGGCCGTGTGGTTATCCAGAGGCGAGCAGAGGGAAGCAGTTTCCCCCTGATGAGGTTTGTCAGCAGCACACCCACTGAGGTGGACTCTGTAACATCAGTCAGGATCTCAGTGTTGAGGAAGTCCAGAGGAAGTCGACACTCATCCAGACCGTCAAAGATGAACACAACCTGGAACTCTTCAAACCTGCAGATTCCTGCTTCTTTGGTTTCACTGAAGAAGTAATCAACAAGTTCCACCAAGCTGTACTTTTTATCTTTCAGCACATTCAGCTCTCTGAAAGTGAAAGGAAATATGAACTGGATGTCCTGGTTGGCTTTGCCTTCAGCCCAGTCCAGAGTGAACTTCTGTGTTAAGACTGTTTTCCCGATGCCAGCCACTCCCTTAGTCATCACTGTTCTGATTGGTTCATCTCTTCCAGGTGGGGCTTTAAAGATGTCTTCTCGTCTGATTGTTGTTTCTGGTCTGTTTGGTTTCCTGGAAGCTGTTTCAATCTGTCTGACCTCATGTTCATCATTGACCTCTGCAGTCCCTCCCTCCATGATGTAGATCTCTGTGAACATCTGATTCAGAAGGGTTGGGTTTCCTGCTTTAGCAATCCCCTCAAACACACACTGGAACTTCTTGTTTAGGTTAGTCTTGAGTTTACGTTTACACACTCCAGCAGAACTTCCTGAATGAATACATAATAAAAAAGCTCATTAAGTAATTTTGTAAAGAGAACAGGAACATATTTTGGTCCATCTCTGGAGACATTAGTAAACGTCCCATTAGTCCAGCAAGTTAAATCTTTAGAGAAATCCTCTTACTGCGCTGCAGACGGTCAGCCAGCTCCTCCTGCTTCATTCTCCTCAGGAAGTGCAGTGTGATCTTCAGAAATGCCTCTCTGCTGCTCCTCTGCTCTTCATCCTCATCCTCACCCTCCCTCTGACTCTCTGAGCATTCTGGGTAATCTGGATTCAGAACCTTCTGGATCTTCTTCAGCTCGTTCTTCACAAAAGTACCGATGTTCTCCTCCAGCAGCTGGAACAGAAGATTATATGAATGACACAATCAAATGAAATCATGGAAGCAAACATCAGATACTTGTTGGACAGACTGACAACACACTGGTCTGAAAGGTGCTGCATGGAGATTATTGTGAACAGAATAGATGTAAAAGTAGTTGTTGTACATGTACAGACCATAAATATGGAGTCCAGGTGTGTTTGATGCTGCTGGGCAGACTGACCACTGGGAACCTCTGAGCTCTCCTGGTCCACTCTGTGGAGGAATCAGGAAGAATTAGCTCACATCATGTCTGTCCACACAGAGACAAACACAAGGTAATTTCATGTGACTTAAAGTGTTGATTACAACATTGAATCAGATGGTTTCCCCTGACATGAAAGTGTTGGAGGTGCTGCTGACCCCACTGTGAATCAACAGAAAGAACTAAGAATTAACCCTCATGCCCTCTTCAGGCTTTTTTGTATGTAAAAATGTACATGCACACAAAAACTGCTATTAAATCATCAGATCAATATTGTTTTCTGCTTAAACAACTTCTACCTTGCTCAAAACTACCAAACATTCAATAATTTTCAGGATTTTAACCCTTTAAATGCAAGTTTATTTATTTGAGGTATTTCATTATATATATAAAAAAACCCACAAAAAATGATTTTTTTTTCTCCATATAATGAATAATATGGAGATGGGGCATTGGTGGAGATTAGAGTCTTGGATATGTCAAAGATTAGCAAAAAAACGGATTTGATTGCATTAGTATTTTTTACATAGCATTTCATTTTGAACAAAAGTGGTGATATTTGATATTTTTACTGTATTCCACCAGAATCAACCATTTTCCCTTTATAGGCATGAAAATATTGTATTTATGCCAGTTATATTATGGAGCTGTGTGTGTGTGTGTGTGTGTGTGTGTGTGTGTGTGTGTGTGTGTGTGTGTGTGTGTGTGTGTGCGTGTCAGTGTGTGAGAAAGAGTTTGTGTAAATGTAAGCAAGCACTGATCATTTTAGGGGTGAAAAAGGGCATCTTTTGAAGGATGCATTTCATGTGTCTTTGAAGAGGTGCTTGAATAAAAACATGAAATGCATCCTTCAAAAGATGCCCTTTTTTCACCCCTAAAATGATCAGTGCTTGCTTACATTTACACAAACTCTCTCTCAGACACAGACACACACACACACACACACACACACACACGACTCCATAATATAACTGGCAAAAATACAATAATTTCATGCCTACAAAGGGAAAATGGTTGATTCTGGTGGAATACAGTAAAAAAGTCAAGGGGGGGGGGGGGTCTGGTCATGAACCCACTCACTGAGAACTGGCCTGAAAGTGTCCAGACTCAAATGGCAGAAGTCTTCTCATGGTAAATAGTGTCCTGACCCAGGTGACACAAACACTTACCAAGGGTGGCTGGTTCTCCAGGGGGGATGTGCAGATGAAGTTACCCTGGAAGGGGCACTCTGAGGGGCACCCATCCCAACCATCACCCTGGTATTCCCAGTTGGAGAACATTTGGGAAGAATTTTGCCATTCATGATTTTTAGCCTACCCTATGGCTATGGGAGATTTAAAATGCTTTTTAATGGGGCTAAAACACCAGATAATATTGGACCAAACCAGGTCCAATATTAAATTGAGATCTACAGTTGAAGACTACTGGACAGCTTTCAGATGTGAGAATATAAATATATGTGCAGAAGAAAGACGCTGAAAATAAATTTCAAAACTTCTCTGGATACATAACAGTTGAAACATGAATCAGCAATATTATAATATTATTAACAGCTTACCTCATTTCAGCAGAGGGTTGTTGACCTTTAAAGTCAATAACGCAATCATGTGACCAGTCACTCTTAAAGGACACACAGCTGGGTTCAGGTTCAGCAGAGTCTGGTCTTTGATGGATCCTGTTACACAGAGAGTAAGACCAACAGGGATGGAAATTCACTTTTTATTATTCAGAAACAAAAACTGCTGGAGATACAAGAAGCAAATAAAACAAGATTAACACAAAGAAGTTCATTAAACTATACAAAAAAACTGGATTAAAAAGTTAAAACACCAGAGAATATATTGGACCAAACCAGATCCAATATTTACCTAAAGTCAAGAGTTGAAGACTGGTTTAACTGGACAACTTTCAGAAGTGAGAATATAAATATATGTGAAGAAGAAAGATGCTGAAAATAAACTCCAAAAACTTCTCTGGATACATAAAAGTTAAAACATGATTCAGTAATATTATAATATTAACAGCTTACCTCTTTTCAGCAGAGGGTTGCTCTCCTTTAAAGTCAATATAGCGACCATGTGACCAGTCGCTCTTAAAGGACACACAGCTGGGTTCAGGTCCAGGTTCAGGTTCAGGTTCAGGAGACTCTGGTCTCTGCTGGGTCCTGATAGAAAAACACATTTATTCAGGGTCACATGTTCAGTTAAAGTCTCCGTGCATAAAATATAATATTAATATGAATATGTCTGTAGGCCTAATTATTAACAATTAAATGCCAATAATGCTTTACTTTCTGTCCAAAACTCAATAAAAATATCTTTTGAAATCAGAATTTAAAAAAATCTAAATATAATATTTCAAAATGTTGTCTAAACAGAAAGATATTTTGAGTGAGACAGGAAATTATTTTACAGAAATATTCTCATTTCAGTCATCAACTACAATAATTTATTTCCACAAAATTACAAAAAAAAACAAAAAACAACCCAGACGGGACGTAGTTCCATCCAATGAGACTCGTTCCAGATTGCTGGATGTTCACAACTCACCTCAATCTTCTTCTTAACATTTCAATTTCACTTTCCATTGCAATTCGCTCCTTCTGCCATTCAAGTCTCTCCATCAATCCTCTCTCCTCCATTTCAAGTAGCCTCTCCTCCATTTCTATTCTCCTCTCCCTTACAGGTCTTTTATTAAAGTAGCGGTGGCTCCATGGACCGGTTACTCTTCATGGACACACAGCTGGGTTCAGGTTCAGGTTCAGGATCAGCAGGGTCTGGTCTCTGATGGGTCCTGTTAGGAAGAGAGGAAGACCACTTTTCTCACAATCTCCAGAAACAGAAGCTGCTGGAGAAACTAGAAGCTATCAAGCAGGAAATAAAGTCTGAAGCTCTTCACTGAATGATTTCTGCTCTCTGCTCATCCTGCTCTGTCATTCATTATCTTTCTGGGAGAACAGGAACATTGGAAAGACTCCAGGACTAATGTCATCTTTCTGTCCTCTAATGGAGACAAGACTCCATTATGACAATCAATCTCACCTTTCTGTCCTGTGTAGACTGTAAAATAATGACATGAAGACACTTCTCCTCCTCCTCCACACATCACTACAACAGTGACAGAGGCATTTAGGTCTCTACATTTTATTCTGAAAGGTCCCAGAGGAAACAGTAGAGTCCTGTTGTGTCTGACTTTACGCTGGTGGAGACGACGGTTTGTTTTCTGACAGCAGGAGAAAGGAAATAACTAGAGGCCATCTTATGATGGATTCACACCGGCCAAATCAGGGCCGAATTACTTCCTCCCCTCCTACTTCCTCCCCCCTTGCTCAGACCCCACCCATCTTCAACTCGGCCTTCATTTAGATCTCAACTACACAGCTGTAAAGTTTCCTGACTGCAGCCTCACGGTTGTGACAGACAGACGTATAAATACCTGGCAAAGTATTTAAAACCTCCTCTGTAGTAGTTCATGTTACAACATGGAGATTTATCTTCAACACAAGAGTCGTCCAAACTTTCTCAGGAAATAAGAAGAGAAGTAGAAACATTATATTTAACTTTACAGAGCCAGAAACTAACCCTGAAGAGACCAAAGACTAACGTGTTGTTAACGTATCAAACAGCAACTTACAGTTTCTTCAAACAGTCAGAAGAATTGATGAAGAAGAGTTGATGAAGAAGAGTTGATGAAGAAGAGTTGATGAAGAAGAGTTGTTGAAGAAGAGTTGATGAAGAAGAGGGTCACTCTCCTCCTGGAGAGAAATCTCTGACACAGGTGAGCTGTTCCTGGATGTTTTAATGTGGATTAAGACGAGGAGATTTAGAAGAGCGTCGAGCTACGGCTTCATCCTGAGGAAACCTACAACATTTATAACTTAAATTCGTGCATACTAATATATCTGAATGCAGGAATTTAGACGTCAGAAGTTTGTTCTCGCCACTGTTGCACCAAATGATTGCTGAGAGTGTGGTCTACACCTCCTCTAACTGTAGAGGGTCCTGATTAGGATTGGACTCTACTTCCTGTTGGAGGAGGACCAGCTCATAGTGACCAGTTCCATATTACAGTTTTTTACGATCGCTATAACAATTTCATCAATACTTTTAACAACTTTCCTAAACACTTTAGGGCCCAACACACCTACAACACACAATTGGCAAAACAGTTAATTTCATGCTCAAAATCACACGTTAAAAACTAAACTCTAACACTGATTTCCAAAATACAATAATTCACTAACACAATACACTGTGTCCACCAAAACAAAGCAAACATGTCTCAAAATCAAATAATTATTCCAAAACACTAACACATGTTCTCTTCCTACAGGAACATTTAGTCAGTCACTGCACAATGTCATAAAAACACTAACATCACATGGAACTACAGAAACTGCATTATTTAATGAGTCAGGTCTGCCCTTATACAATAACAATAGTATAGTGTATTGATCATAGATTGTGTTTTGGACTGCAGTTTCTCTTGAAGCCTCTCTACATTTTTGTTTTGTTTAGTAAATGCATGAATATTTTTTTTCAAGAATTTTTTTTTGGGCTTTTCTGCTTTTATTTGACAGGACAGCTAGTTGAAAGAGGGGAGAGAGAGAGAGAGAGAGAGGGGGGGGGGAAGACATGCAGGAAATCATCACAAGTCAGATTTGAACCCTGGCCCTCTGCGTCGAGGCATAAACCTCCAAGTATATGTGCGCCTGCTCTACCCACTGATCCAACCCGGCCACGATTTTGTTTCTTTTGCTGCAGAGATACAATACAAAAAATGAATAACCCATCTCAGAGTATGAAAAAAAGGAGACAGAGACAGAATTGTCCTGGTACTCGTCTTCCTCTCCCTCATGAAGGCATTTTTCTGATTTTCTGTGTTCATCTACAGCAGGGGTCACCAACACGGTGCCCACGGGCACCAGGTAGCCCCCAAGGACCACATGAGTAGCCCTCAGGCCTGTTCTAAAAATGAAAATTGAATATTGATATTATCTGTTTCCCACCTTGTTAAGTCATTGTTAATAATTATTGTGAGAAATCATTAACGTGATCAGTGTCTTCACATAGATCACTATCATTAATCATTAATAATCATATATAACTAAAGGCAAACTGAGCAAATTAGTTATTTCAGAAGAGTGTATCAAACTGGTAGCCCTTCGTATGGCTCAGTACCTATGAAGTAGCTCTCAGTTTCAAAAAGGTTGGTGATCCCTGATCTACAGTACATTGTTCCAGTAGGTCCTCTTTTACTGTACTACCATATGATCATGAGGTTGAAAGAACTTCAACACCTGAGTGTGTTTCCTAGAAGGGAATCAGTTGTAATTGATCTATTTGCATAACTTCAATCAGCTGTTTCTCAATAAATGCATGTATAAAATGCAGGGGATATATTTGTGTTTAAATTTACAATACAATCAGCTGTTCACTTTGACTTTAGCCTGTACGTTAGGTTTATAACATGATGTTATCTGTTCTGACATACAGAGTGAAAGCATTTGTAAATTTGTCAATAATAATCCATTGTTTTGGTCTTGGTGGAGCTTGTTTGTAAAAGAAGTTCAAGCATTTTAAATGTGTGTTAACTGTATGTATTTTGTGTCAAAGCAACAATAAATGTGTTAATTGTATAGCCTTCACAGACAGATGTTGTGCTAACTGTGTTAAGAGTTTAGGAAAGTTGTTAAAAGTATTGAAAAAATTGTTATAGCGATCGTAAAAAACTGTAGATGATTTAGTTAGAGAATAAAAGAGCTGAGTCATGTTGTCTCCACATCAGTCCTGTCAGGCCCTGTTTACACAATGACGCTCGCGGGTGAAAACGAGAAAGTATTTTATCGGATGTGCCTTTCGTTTATACGGCGACGGCGTTTTTGGGGCTTTAAAACGCAAAAAAGTGAAACCACCCTCCAGAGTGGAAATCTTAAAAACGCTCCACCGTCGCGTTACCGTCTAAAGGGTAAAAACGCAAAAGTCTGAAGACAGCGGTGTGGAGAGAGATGAGAAAAAGGCGTCCAGGTAGTCTGTTGTTATGGAGTAGGGTACAGAAATTATAGGCTCCTGTTATCTAAAATATTTTCAATGTAATGGCTCAATATTTAAATGATTTCGACAACGTGGATAAGGTTGTTATAGTTCGATGACCATATGTAGGCTATTCATTTGAGCCAGAGTAGGCTACAACGTTGCAGATGAAGAGAAAGAGAGAGAGTGAGTGGCAGCGGGCAGCGGCCGGCGGCCGGCGGCCAGCGGGCAGCGGGTAGCGGGGCAGCGGCCAGCGGCCAGCAGTCAGCCTCCTCTGCCCGCTGCCTCTCGCTCTCAAGCAGCAGCTGAAGGGCTGCGAGGCTCAGGATACTGGTAGTGCTCCCGTGGGTGCTGTGCTGTGGCTTATAACGGTCGACTGTGCCTGTCGACATGTTTTGGTTTTGTGCTACTAAGGAGAGAACAGTAGAAAGAAGGTTCTACGTAATCGCGCGGCCTTGGCGGTGTTGTGTAGCAGTGCCCCTTAGCCGCCTGGCGTGCATACTACATCGAATTTCACACACTTTTGCGCCACCATATGCACGCAGATTTCCCCCCCAAAACTTTCGTCTAAATGCGGAAAAAAAAGTGAGAATGCAACGCAACTTTTGCGTTTTCTCTCCAGATCGTTTCCGTCTAAACATAGCCTCAGTGAACAGACCGACCGACACTAACTGCTGCTGACAGCTTTCTGATCTTCAACACAAGAGTCCTTCACACGTTCTCAGGAAATAAGAAGTGAAGTAGAAACATTATATTTAACATCACAGAGCCACAAACTAACCCTGAAGAGACCAAAGATTAACGTGGCAGAAACATCACAATTAGATTGTTTCCCCACATGGTTGAGTCCTAATGCCCAGATAACTAACGTGGAGAGAAAACTACGTACACATAGGCAGGATTTATGGGGGCTTTTTAGAAGGTTTGGTTCCTTTTTTTTAAGGTTTTTGTCACGTTTTCAGATATTTTTGCTGCTTTTTTTCTATATTTTTGTTACTTTTTTCAGAGTTTTTGTCACCTTTTTGGAATTTCTTTTGAAAATTTCTGACTTTTTCAGATATTTTAGCCCAAAGTCCACAGAGGCAGCCCGGCTGGTAACTGATCTTGATCAGAGCAGCTGGAAATGATTCATTGGACAATTGTGTTGTATAATGACAATAAAGCCGCACCTTGAACCTTGAACCTTTGAGCAGAAACATTAGAGGTGTGTTGTGTCTCACACACACACACACACACACACACACACACACAGTGCGTTTCACTATCTTTGTGGGGACCTGTCATTGACATAATGCATTCCCTAGCCCCTTACCCTAACCTTAACCATCACCACTAAATGCCTAACCTTAACCCTTACCCTCACCCTAACCATAACCTAATTCTAACCCTAATCCTAAAACCAAGTCTTAACCCTCAAACAGCCCTTTAACCTTGTGGGGTCCAGCATTTTGGGCCCACAAAGCTGTCCGGACCCCACAAGTATACTGGACTCCCAGTTTTTGGACCCCACGATTACAGTTAAACAAGAACACACACACACACACACACACACACACACACACACACACACACACACACACACCCTTTTAGCAGAAACATTAGAGTTGTTTGATTCCAGTAAATCACCAACATGGAGATTTATCTTCAACACAAGAGTCGTCCAAACTTTCTCAGGAAATAAGAAGTGAAGTAGAAACATTATATTTAACTTTACAGAGCCAGAAACTAACCCTGAAGAGACCAAAGACTAACGTGTTGTTAACGTATCAAACAGCAACTTACAGTTTCTTCAAACAGTCAGAAGAGTTGATGAAGAAGAGTTGATGAAGAAGAGTTGATGAAGAAGAGGGTCACTCTCCTCCTGGAGAGAAATCTCTGACACAGGTGAGCTGTTCCTGGATGTTTTAATGTGGATTAAGACGAGGAGATTTAGAAGAGCGTCGAGCTACGGCTTCATCCTGTGGAAACCTACAACATTTTATAACTTAAATTCGTGCATACTAATATATCTGAATGCAGGAATTTAGACGTCAGAAGTTTGTTCTCGCCACTGTTGCACCAAATGATTGCTGAGAGTGTGGTCTACACCTCCTCTAACTGTAGAGGGTCCTGATTAGGATTGGACTCTACTTCCTGTTGGAGGAGGGCCAGCTCATAGTGACGCAGTTCCATATTACAGTTTTTTACGATCGCTGTAACAATTTCGTCAATACTTTTAACAACTTTCCTAAACACTTTAGGGCCCAACACACCTACAACACACAATTGGCAAAACAGTTAATTTCATGCTCAAAATCACACATTAAAAACTAAACTCTAACACTGATTTCCAAAATACAATAATTCACTAACACAATACACTGTGTCCACCAAAACAATGCAAACATGTCTCACAATCAAATAATTATTCCAAAACACTAACACATGTTCTCTTCCAACAGGAACATTTAGTCAGTCACTGCACAATGTCATAAAAACACTAACGTCACATGGAATTACAGAAACTGCATTATTTAATGAGTCAGGTCTGCCTTCATACAATAACAATAGTATAGTGTATTGATCATAGATTGTGTTTTGGACTGCAGTTTCTCTTGAAGCCTCTCTACATTTTTGTTTTGTTGGGTTTAGTAAATTAATGCATTTTGTTTCTTTTGCTGCAGAAATTCAATACAGAAAATGAATGACCCATCTCAGAGTAGATTTATAGAAGGTAAGGTCTATGAAAATAAGAAAACAGAGAGAGAATTTTCCTGGTACTCGTCTTCCTCTCCCTCGTGCAGGAATTTTTCTTATTTTCTTTGTGTCCATCTTTATTGTTCCTCGTCCACACTAAATCAGCCAGGGGATATATTTGTGTTTATTTGTGAACAGCTGTTCACTTTGACTTTAGCCTATAAGTTAGGCTTAGAACATGATGTTATCTGTTCTGACATACAGAGTGAAAGCATTTGTGAAGTTGGTGGTAAAAAGACATTGTTTTGGTCTTGGTTGAGCTTGTGTGTAAAAGATGTTCAAGCATTTTAAATGTGTGTTAACTGTATGTATTTTGTGTCAAAGCAACAAGAAATGTGTTAATTGTATAGCCTTCACAGACAGATGTTGTGCTAACTGTGTTAAGAGTTTAGGAAAGCTGTTAAAAGTATTGAAAAAATTGTCATAGCGATCGTAAAAAACTGTAGTTGATTTAGTTAGAGAATAAAAGAGCTGAGTCATGTTGTCTCCACATCAGTCCTGTCAGGCCCTGTTTACACGATGACGCTCGCGGGTGAAAACGAGAAAGTATTTTATCGGATGTGCCTTTCGTTTATACGGCGACGCCGTTTTTGGGGCTTTAAAACGCAAAAAAGTGAAACACCCTCCAGAGTGGAAATCTTAAAAACGCTCCACCGTCGCGTTACCGTCTAAAGGGTAAAAACACAAAAGTCTGAAGACAGCGGTGTGGAGAGAGATGAGAAAAAGGAGTCCAGGTAGTCTGTTGTTATGGAGTAGGCTACAGAAATTATAGGCTCCTTTAGCTAAAATATTTTCAATGTAATGGCTCAATATTTAAATGATTTTGACAATGTGGATAAGGTTGTTATAGTTCGATGACCATATGTAGGCTATTCATTTGAGCCAGAGTAGGCTACAACGTTACGGATGAAGAGAAAGAGAGAGAGTGAGTGGCAGCGGGCAGCGGCCAGCGGCCAGCGGCCAGCAGTCACCCTCCTCTGCCCGCTGCCTCTCGCTCTCAAGCAGCGGCTGAAGGGCTGCGAGGCTCAGGATACTGGTAGTGCTCCCGTGGGTGCTGTGCTGTGGCTTATAACGGTCGACTGTGCCGGTCGACATGTTTTGGTTTTGTGCTACTAAGGAGAGAAGTAGAAAGAAGGTTCTACGTAATCGCGCGGCCTTGGCGGTGTTGTGTGGCAGTGCCACCTAGCCGCCTGGCGTGCATACTACATCGAACTTCACACACTTTTGCGTCACCATATGCACGCAGATTTCCCCCCCAAAACTCTCGTCTAAATGCGGAATAAAAAGTGAGAATGCAACGCAACTTTTGCGTTTTGTCTCCAGATCGTTTCCGTCTAAACAGCCTCAGTGAACAGACCGACCGACACTAACTGCTGCTGACAGCTTTCTGATCTTCATCACAAGAGTCCTTCACACGTTCTCAGGAAATAAGAAGTGAAGTAGAAACATTATATTTAACATCACAGAGCCACAAACTAACCCTGAAGAGACCAAAGACTAACGTGGCAGAAACATCACAATTAGATATTTTCCCCACATGGTTGAACCCTAATGTCCAGATAACTAACGTGGAGAGAAAACTACGTACACATAGGCAGGATTTATGGGGCGCTTTTTAGAAGGTTTTGTTCCTTTTTTTAAGGTTTTTGTCACGTTTTCAGATATTTTTGCTGCTTTTTTAGATATTTTTGTTGCTTTTTTCAGAGTTTTCGTCACCTTTTTGGAAGATGTTTTGACAATTTTTGACTTTTTTTTTGGATATTTTAGCCCAAAGTCCACAGAGGCAGCCCGGCTGGTAACTGATCTTGATCAGAGCAGCTGGAAATGATTCATTGGACAATTGTGTTGTATAATGACAATAAAGCCGAACCTTGAACCTTGAACCTTTGAGCAGAAACATTAGAGGTGTGTTGTGTCTCACACACACACACACACACACACACACACACACACACACAGTGTGTTTCACTATCTTTGTGGGGACCCGTCATTGACATAATGCATTCCCTAGCCCCTTACCCTAACCTTAACCATCACCACTAAATGCCTAACCTTAACCCTTACCCTCACCCTAACCATAACCTAATTCTAACCCTAATCCTAAAACCAAGTCTTAACCCTCAAACAGACCTTTAACCTTGTGGGGTCCAGCATTTTGGCCCCACAAAGCTGTCCGGACCCCACAAGTATACTGTATTCCCAGTTTTTGGACCCCACGATTACAGTTAAACAAGAACACACACACACACACACACACACACACACACACACACCCTTTTAGCAGAAACATTAGAGTTGTTTGATTCCAGTAAATCACCAACATGGAGATTTATCTTCAACACAAGAGTCGTACACACTTTCTCAGGAAATAAGAAGTGAAGTAGAAACATTATATTTAACTTTACAGAGCCAGAAACTAACCCTGAAGAGACCAAAGACTAACGTGTTGTTAACGTATCAAACAACAACTTAAAGTTTCTTCAAACAGTCCAAAGAGTTGATGAAGAACAGTTGATGAAGAAGAGTTGTTGAAGAAGAGTTGATGAAGAAGAGGGTCACTCTCCTCCTGGAGAGAAATCTCTGACACAGGTGAGCTGTTCCTGGATGTTTTAATGTGGATTAAGACGAGGAGATTTAGAAGAGTGTCGAGCTACGGCTTCATCCTGAGGAAACCTACAACATTTTATAACTTAAATTCGTGCATACTAATATATCTGAATGCAGGAATTTAGACATCAGAAGTTTGTTCTCGCCACTGTTGCACCAAATGATTGCTGAGAGTGTGGTCTACACCTCCTCTAACTGTAGAGGGTCCTGATTAGGATTGGACACTACTTCCTGTTGGAGGAGGGCCAGCTCATAGTGACGCAGTTCCATATTACAGTTTTTATACAATCGCTATGACAATTCTTTCAATACTTTTAACAACTTTCCTAAACTCCTAAGGCACCAATACACCTACAACACACAACTGGCAAAACAGTTAATTTCATACTCATAATCACACATTAAAAACTAAAATCTAACACTAATTTCAAAAACAATAATTCATTAACACAATACACTGTGTCCACCAAAACAATGCAAACATGTCTCAAAATCAAATAATTATTCCCAAACACTAACACATGTTCTCTTCCTACAGGAACATTTAGTCAGTCACTGCACAATGTCATAAAAACACTAACATCACATGGAATTACAGAAACTGCATTATTTTACATGAGTCAGGTCCAGTGTTGGGAGTAACGCGTTACAAAAGTAACGCAATTACAGTAATGTATTTCTTTTTGGTGTAACACAGTAATATGACGCATTACTAATTAAATTTCGGTAATATTATACTCGTTACAATCTCAGTAACGCAAGTTACAACGCATTTTAACACAACATTTAGTGGTGTATTGTTTTTTTAAGAATTCACCAACAAGAATTCACAGGAAAAAAAAAAAGATTTATTTCCTGTTGCTCTATTCGATGGTTGAAATGACTGCAGAGACAGATACATTTGCGAGATGGACATTATTTTCAGGAGTTATTACGCTGCGTTGAAGTAATCAGAGCCAACCAGACAGCGATGGTACAGACAACATCTGTGTCCCAACAGGTGACGGTACGTCAGCGCGGACAGCAGTGTGTCCGAGCTGCTGACAGATAGAAACATGTCGGGAATTAATGTTGAGGCTTGCTACACGTCAATACCATTGCATTTTATTAGCCGTGGAGAGTAACTCTGCCTGTAGTGGAATGGCTTCGAATGACGACGAAAAATGCTTGTCTTTTACTGTGACCATTTACTGTTCAATATGTTGTAGTTTTACAAACAAGAAAGTGAGGAAGTTAAGCTTGACGGACACGTTTTGCATCGTCTCACATTCATATTAGTAAGCTAGCAAGAGTAACAACAGACAACTTCTGTGTAGACTACTTCAAAATAAAAGCACTTCCTGTGACAGTTCGCAGTAAAACTAAATTACTGTTAAATGAGGTTGTGTAGGCTACCTTTTCACGTATCAGCTATAAATCAAGAACTGTTAATAATGTAAATAGTGAGTTTTAATCACACTATAATTGACCATTTCCTTTAGAGTGGTTTAAACTAAACAATATGAATTTCTTATTCATGTGTTTTAAACAAACATTTTACAACAATGCCGTACTTCAATACAATCTAAGGTACTTTTAATGGAATATTTTCATTTTCTCCTACTTGTCTATCGTACGTTTTACTTATCTATTTTTATAGCTTTAGTTAATTTGCATATTCATATTAATTATACAAAATATTATGAATAATCTATGATGTATTAAAGTGGATAAAGAGGAGACTTTATTGATCCAGTGGTGGATTCACAAGCTAGCTGCCAAATCAAACTTCTGCTGTTATTATGGTGAAAGTAACTCAAAAGTAATGCAAAAGTAGTGTAACGCATTACAATTCAGAGACAGTAATATTGTAATATAACTACTTACTCTCAAATGACAGTAACTAGTAATCTATAATGTATTACATTTTGGAAGTAACTTGTCCAACACTGGTCAGGTCTGCCCTTATACAATAGACAATAGTATATTGTATTGGTCCTAGATTGTGTTTTACACTGCAGTTTCTCTTGAAGCCTCTCTACATTTTTGTTTGGTTGGGTTTAGTAAATGTTTACATTTTGTTTCTTTTGCTGCAGAAATTCAATACAAAAAATGAATGACCCATCTCAGAGTAGATTTATAGAAGGTAAGGTATATGAAAACAAGAAAACAGAGACAGAATTGTCCTGGTACTCGTCTTCCTCTCCCTCGTGAAGGAATTTTTTTTACTTTCTTTGTGTCCATCTTTATTGTTCCGTTTCCACACAAAATCAGCCCAAATAGGTCCTCTTTTACTGCATGTACTACCGTAACATATGGTCATACGATTGAAAGAAGCTCAACACCTGAGTGTGTTTCCTAGAAGGGACTCAGCTGTGAATGATCTATTTGCATAGCTTCAATCAGCTGTTTCTCAGTAGCAATGGAATAAAATGCAGGAGATATATTGGTGTTTATCTGTGAACAGCTGTTCACTTTGACTTTAGCCTATAACTTAGGTTTATAACATGATGTTATCTGTTCTGACATACAGAGTGAAAGCATTTGTGAATTTGGCAGTACATATCCATTGTTTTGGTGTTGGTTGAGCTTGTTTGTAAAAGATGTTCAAGCATTTTAAATTTGTGTTAACTGTATGCATGTTGTGTCAAAGCAACAAGAAATGTGTTAATTGTATAGCCTACACAGACAGATGTTGTGATAACTGTGTTAATTGTTTAGGAAAGTTGTTAAAAGTATTGAAAAAATTGTCATAGCAATCGCAAAAAACTGTAGTTGATTTAGTTAGAGAATAAAAGAGCTGAGTCATGTTGTCTCCACATCAGTCCTGTCAGTGAACAGACCGACCGACACTAACTGCTGCAGACAGCTTTCTGATCTTCATCACAAGAGTCCTTCACACGTTCTCAGGAAATAAGAAGTGAAGTAGAAACATTATATTTAACATCACAGAGCCACAAACTAACCCTGAAGAGACCAAAGACTAACTTGGCAGAAAGATCACAATTAGATTGTTTCCCCACATGGTTGAGCCCTAATGTCCAGATAACTAACGTGGAGAGAAAACTATGTACACATGGACAGGATTTATGTTTTTTTTGTTAGAAGTTTTTGTTCCTTTTTTTTAAAGGTTTTTGTCACGTTTTAAGACATGTTTACTGCTTTTTTCTATGTTTTTGTTGCTTTTTTCAGAGTTTTCGTCGTCTTTTTGGAATATTCTTTGACAACTTTTGACTTTTTTTCTGATATTTTAGACCAAAGTCCACAGAGGCAGCCCGGCTGGTGACACACACACACACACCTTGAACCTTTTAGCAGAAACATTAGAGTTGTGTGATTCCAGTAAATCACCAACATGTAGATTTATCTTCAACACAAGAATCCTTAACACAGAGACATTATATTTAACATTACAGAGCCAGAAACTAACCCTGAAGAGACTAAAGACTGTTTAACTTATTTTATTATTTATTTAAATTTATTTTATCGTTATTAATACATTCTGTGTGTATATGTTTATACTTATATTGTTTATATAATATTTTATATATTGTTGCTCCAACAACATCATGACAAATTCCTCGTATGTGCAACGTACTTGGCAATAAAGCCCTTTCTGATTCTGATTTCTGATTCTGACTAACGTCTTGAAATATCAAACAGCAACTTACAGTTTCTTCAAACAGTCCAAAGCGTTGATGAAGAAGAGTTGATGAAGAAGAGGGTCACTCTCCGCCTGGAGAGAAAACTCTGACACAGGTGAGCTGTTCCCTGGAATGACTCCCAGCTCCACCTGTCAGGAAGCAGACAGGAAGGGCTGCAACAGGAGCAGATTTTCACAATAAAATGACATTTGGACTGCTGTTGATGCTCCGTTACTGACTGAACGATGTAATGACTGTAGACACTGACTACTCATTACACAAGCTGAACATGTTTCCTAAAATATGAAATCCATCCCCCCTCTGTCTTCTTTCCTCACTGATACCAACAGTGAAGTCTTCAACACAAACATATTAATGTGGGAGGGAATCAAACCTCCAACAGACACAATAAGACACCTTTTCTGTCCCATTGATGACATGTTACTGCAGTAAAAGTACTAATAGCACAGAGTGAAGTTACAGCAGCTGGCTGAGCAGATTAACGTGGAGAGAAAACAGACAGACTCTCTGCTCCCTGAACGCAACAAGCAAAGTGAAAGACTAACGTACTGGACTGCTCTGATTGGAGGGTTTCTCACGCTGCAGCTCCACCTGGAAGACCTCTGGGACACCCAGACATCTTATCGTGTGTAAAAGTTAAACAGAAAGACCACAAACACTCTCACAGTAACTTTATGCTTTTATTGTGAAAAGAGACAGAACTCAAAACTAAACATGACACAAGTCAACGGCATTTCTACAATTTCATGATCACAGCTTCCATCTTTAAAGGACTGGAAGTTGAAGAAGTTTACAATGTTCACGAGGAATCTGTTCAATCATTCTGAATTATTTTATACAAAGTTCATTCATTAGTTTATAACAATAACCTGAAATAATTCTGTAAATGTGATCCTGTACAGACTCAACTGATCAGCAGTGAGAAACAGGAGGAGACTCTCCGTCCTACACAGAAAACATAGACACTGAGGAACCAGGAGACCTTATCCTGAACCCAAACCCAGGATAAAGAGGTTCAGTGAATGTGGTGTTGAAGGTGTGGAGGTGGATCAGTGAGTCAGAGGAGACTCTGTAGAAGGACAGAGAGCCAGCAGGACAGTCAACATACACTGCTACTCTACCACAGTCAAAGGAGGAGGAGATGGATGTTGGTATGCTATTGTGCCAGACAGAGTAACCATCATCACAGCACATCAGACTCCAGGAATGATCATTATATCCAAACCCACAGTCTTCACTGCGTCCTCTCCTGCTGATTCCTCTGTAACTCACAGCTATAGAAACATATCCTCTCCTCTCGACCTCCCAGTAACAGCGACCAGTCAGACCATCTCTACACAACAGCTGAGGCCAGTAGTCAAACCTCTCTGGATGATCAGGATATGGCTGATCCTCCTCCACACGTGTCACCTTCCTGTTGTTGTCAGACAGTTTGAGTTTTCTGTTCACTGTGTTTGTGTCCAGTGTGAGTTCACAGGAATCTGACGGAGAGAAGGAGACACAACACAGCTGCAGTTATTAACTAATCAGCACTTTTATGATGAGATCAGAGGGTTGAATGAGTGAAGTCACAGTTTGATGAATGAAATTAAAAACAGACTTACACTTCCTCAGACCTGGTGTCAACCATCTGACTCCAGCAGGCTCCACCCTAAAAGGAGGAGGGTGGGGGGGGCATTACATCACTCTCACACACACAGCTTCATTATAATCAAATGTAGGGTTGGAATTTACTCATTTTGTATTCACATTTGGTTTATCAATGGATGAAAATATTGAATTCAATTTAACTTCCTTTAAAGTGTCCAATCATAAGAGAAGTTATCTCAGGACACTTTCCAGATAGAGGAGGTCTAAATCAGGATTTTATTTCATAGTACGCACAACAACCGTCCTCCTCTAAAGCTGTTAACTGCTCCAGAAATCAGCTGTTCTTATAAAAGGTTATTTGATGTGTATGAGAGTGTGTTCCTAGCATACTTTATCATATCATAATGACCAGTTCATGAGAATATTACTGAAACTACAGGTTGTTGTTTTATAGGATGGAGATGTCCGTCTCTAGTTCCTGATAAACTGATCTATATATATATATATATACATATGAAGGCTGTGTTATTCAACCAAAGCTGCATGAAAATAAAAGCCCTACAGAGGGAAATGAATGAGTTATGTTATAGAGTAGAAATAACAGCGTCTGCCTATTACGTTTGGACAATTATGAATTCATGAAGTAGACATTTTACAAAGTTTATGTCGTCGCCCTGATGTAACAACTGGAGAAACAGCTGGACTTTAAAGGGAATCTGGGAACTTCTTCCTTTGAAGAGAGAGAGACATATGAGACATAGCTGAAACAGACAGTATGACACTAATGTGTGCTTGCAATATGAAAACTATTTGGCGAGAGAGAGAGAAAGAGATAGAGAGGCAGGGAGAAAGAGAGAGAGAGAGAGAGAGAGAGAGAGAGAGAGACAGAGAGAAAGAGGGGAGAGAGAGAAACAGAGAGAGAGAGAGTGAGAGATAGAGACAGAGAAAGAGAGAGAGAGAGAGAGAGAGAGAGAGAGAGAGAGAGAGAGAGAGACAGAGAGAAATTCTGAGCATTAAACACTTCATTTCATGCATTGTGGTGAATTTGTATTTCTACCTTTTTCAGAATCAATATGCTGGAAAAATCTTTTTGTAAAGTGAAACATAGATTACAATCCAAATATAAAAACAATGGAATATATTGCAGTAAGGCTATCAGACATTCTGTATTGCGTTATTCTCCAATATACCTGCTTTTCTAATTATATCTGAGTCAGCATTATATCTGAGTCTAATTATATCTGAGTGTCTTACCTTGTCTTTTGCATCTTTTGTTGAGGAAGTAACCTCAATTATACATTATTCATTTTAATGTATTAATAAACTGCTGGAATGTAATATTTTGTAATATTTCAGATGATTTCTGTGTCCAAAACTTTGTGCACATTCAAAATATAACTCATCCCATCTGTGTTCTCTGAGATTTGGAGGAGTCGTGATATTTTGTGAAAAATAAAGTTATAATAGGCTATTACAAGAATAAAGTCACTATATTCCAGAAAATGTATAAACCTGAAGCTGCACAGCTTTTTTACAGCGAGTGGACACTAAACGATGTCCGGTTTTATATTTGTCAGTCAACTTTTCAAAATACATTCGGGGCTGAAGCCCCGACAAAATCAGCCAACGCCGCGTCTGTCAGTGGGAACAGTGAGGCCGCGCTTTGATGCGCAGAGGTGTTCGATGCGGGGCGGCACTGCAGAGAGAAATAAACGCAAGTCGTCCTCCACCTGCAGCCTTCATCTGTATTTGTTTTTGTGCAGCCTCAAACCTCGACCAGGTGAAACCTAACTTTAACTCAGGATCATATTTCCTACGTTTTTTGCTGGGTCGCACAATTACCGAAATCAATAGTGGTTCTTTGGCGCCCCCCAGGGGAGGCGCGCCTCACCTATTGAAAACCCCTGGTATAGTACATATTGTGTATACCATTGTTATCTGTTTGTCTGTCTGTAACTGATGTTGTGTATTGTCCTTAACAGGTCTCTCTTAAGAATGAGACCCTGTGTCTCAATGAGATTACCTGTATAAATAAAGGTTAAAAAATAAATAAAGAGAGAGAGAGAGAGAGAGAGAGAGAGCTGATGGTGAGCATGTATGGAGATGTGAATAACCTGATTTCTCTCTGTGCCATGTAGCCTAAACATCACATCCTGAATATGATGAAAAACAGGATAATCCTCATAACTGGAATATTCAAGTCCATGTTAACACATATGATACAAACAACATGCTATATCCGTGGGTTCAGCGATAGCAGCGTTCATAGCAACCAGCAGGTTATCTCCGGCAGTGGCGGGTTGTGTATTTTACACCTGTGCCTTCAGTACTATCCTACAGCAGTTAAATCCCCTTTGAATAACCTCATCATGACACTAGAACATCACCGTGTGGAATAACGTGATTTACCACAAGGCTCAACACCTAGAGACACCTAATACACTACTGCAGAGACATGAACACACACAGACTGAAGCCATCCCTTTCACGCAGTATGACAGGATGCTGCATTACATATAGTCAAAATGAATGGAATTACCAAAGAAACCAAAACAAACCCACAACTACTAATGTGGGGACCACAAAGCAATCAAAATCACAAATTATACAATCAGCAATCAACAGGCCTCCCCACAAATTCCAGCCAAGCAGCGGGGGCTTAACACACACGTCACCACGCACACACAAAGGTCCAGTGGCCACTGCTCAAATCTTTAACACCTAAAGCAAGCAGTATTAGCTAGTAAAATCATTTCACTAAAAAATGTAAAAATGTAAATGAACTTGTAGTGTATACAATATTGAAAATACATATTTTCTTTATTTTATTATATTTCTTTAATTCTAAACATATAATTTTCTGATTCTGACAATCTCAGGGCCAGCAGAGAAGGCCTTGCTGGCCCTGACGGCCCACCTCTGATCTACAGATTGAGTCATAACAATGAATATTCTGATTAATAGCGGATGGCTTCTGGGTGAAATAACATAAATAATGAGGAAAATATAACTGAACATAGCAGAGAGCAGAATAGACTATGTGCACATTTACATATTGTTATCATTAGATGAGTGTCTCATAGAAAAAAATGTACGCACAGTGCGAACAGGATTATGGCTGCCGCTGCCACTGCCACACTATCATTTACAGAGACCCAACAATTCCCCAAAAAGCAAGCATTTGGTGCAACAGTGGACCTTTCTCTGTAAAGAAACATGAACACTACATCACTCTCACACACACATATATTGTGTTTGCACCGCCAGGACTAGGAAAGAACGTTTTCAGGGACTTTTTGAACTTAGAGTCGGTAGTCTCCCAGCACAAGAGGAACTTAGAGAAATAATTGGTCCAGACGTCAGTGTACGTCTCTGATTGATCACATGAGACATGCAGCAACTGACATTTTAAACCTCTAGCTAACTAGTCTGCCGAAAGAGTAATGCTTCATCCACACACTCTTTTCACAGCGTAGACAGCACATTGCTTTGTGCTAAACTATGCTAAACCTGTCCTGGACCTGTCTGTCGAGTTGAAACTGATTTGATCCCAGGAAAGAGGAAAAAAAGGATGTTTCTTCAAACCACGGACAGTTCCTTTAACATACAGAGATGTGTCCAAACTACATCAATTATTAACAACAGGGAGTTATCATTTTAGTTCCTGGAGATGTTCTCCTTTAAAACTTCGTACACAAATATCTCCTTTTTGTTCATCAGTGTTTGTACCTGAGAGTCTCCAGTCTCCAGAGAGGATCCTTCAGTCCCGCTGACAGTAGCTTCACTCTTGAGTCTCCTGGATGATTGTAGCTCAGGTCCAGCTCTCTCAGATGGGAGGGGTTGGAGCTCAGAGCTGAGACCAGAGAAGTACATCCTTCCTCTGAGATCAGACAGCCTGACAGACTGAAAACACACAAAACACACAGGAACCCTCTGTCAACATGTGGAGCCATGTGCTAGTTTCAATTGTTTATTGTCCATGTACCCTTTGGTCCAGATTTAGAATACACCTTTAAAATCAACTGTTCTATTTAATTACTTAACAACAAAAGTAAACAATGAAAAATCCTCATGGAAAGTAACTCTGAGTCTAGAAATTAATAATTATATAATTAATAACTACTGCCCAAGTTTATCGTATCAGCAGACACAAAACAGCTGTTTTATCAACTAAAGTTAGTCAGATTTTAAATGGTCATCAGTTGAATGGGTTAATGAATCCTGACCTGAGAGTCTCCAGTGTGCAGTGTGGACTCTTCAGTCCATCAGAGATCAGCTTCCCTCCTGAATCCTGCAGGTCATTGTTACTCAGGTCCAGCTCTCTCAGACTAGAGGACTGGGAGCTGAGAACTGAGGACAGAGCTTCACAGCTTCTGTCTGACAGGTTACAGCCACTCAGTCTGGAGAGACAATAAGAAGGAAACAAGTTATTTATATTTAACTCCTGTTGAAAGATAGCAGAGTATTTATTGTTGAATAAATCCCACTTACAGAGCTTTGTTGGAGGCTTTGACCACTGGCATCAGCCTCAGAAGAGCCTCCTCTGAAGCAGAGAATTTCTTCAGGTCAAACACGTCCAGATCTGACTGTGATGACAGTAAGATGAAGACCAGAGCTGACCACTCAGCAGGAGACAGTTCATCTGTGGAGAGACTTCCTGAACTCAGGGAATGTTGGATCTCCTCTACTAGAGAACGATCATTCATTTCATTCAGACAGTGGAACAGACTGATGCTTCTCTCTGCAGACAGATTCTCACTGAACTTCTTCTTGATGTACTCGACTGTTTTCTGAATGGTCTCTGAGCTACTTCCTGTCTGTGTCATCAGGCCTTGTAGGAGATTCTGATTGGCCTGCAGTGAAAGTCCCAGGAGGAAGCGGAGGAACAAGTCCAGGTGTCCATTTGGACTCTGTAAGGCCTTGTCCACAGCACTCTGGTAGAAACATGTTGATTTGTCTCTGAACACTTCAGACCACCACGATGTTGTTTGTTCTTCTGACAGCAGGTTGACTCCAGAGTTGATGAATGTCAGATGGACATGTAGAGCAGCCAGAAACTCCTGAACACTCAGATGAACGAAGCAGAACACCTTGTCCTGGTACAGTCCACTCTCCTCTTTAAAGATCTGTGTGAACACTCCTGAGTACACTGAGGCTGATCTGATATCGATGCCACACTCCGTCAGGTCTGATTCATAGAAGATCAGGTTGCCTTTCTGCAGCTGCTCAAAAGCCAGTTTCCCCAGAGAATCAATCATCGTCGTCGTCTCTTTATTCCAGTTTGAATCGGTCCCAGCTTCTCCACCGTATTTGATGTTCTTCAGTTTGGACTGAACCACCAGGAAGTGGATGTACATCTCAGTCAGGGTCTTGGGCAGCTCTCCTCCCTCTCTGGTCTTCAACACATCCTCCAGAACTGTAGCAGTTATCCAGCAGAAGACTGGGATGTGGCACATGATGTGGAGGCTTCGTGATGTCTTGATGTGGGAGATGATTCTGCTTTCCTGCTTCTTGTCTCTGGATCGCTTCCTGAAGTACTCCTCCTTCTGTGGGTCAGTGAACCCTCTGACCTCTGTCACCATGTCAACACATTCAGGAGGGATCTGATTGGCTGCAGCAGATCGTGTGGTAATCCAGAGGCGAGCAGAGGGAAGCAGATTCCCTCTGATGAGGTTTGTCAGCAGCACATCCACTGAAGCAGATTCTGTAACATCAGTCAGGATCTCAGTGTTGTGGAAGTCCAGAGGAAGTCGACACTCATCCAGACCGTCAAAGATGAACACAACCTGGAACTCTTCAAACCTGCAGAATCCTGCTTCTTTGGTTTCACTGAAGAAGTGATCAACAAGTTCCACTAAGCTGTACCGTTTCTCTTTCAGCACGTTCAGCTCTCTGAAAGTGAATGGAAATGTGAACTGGATGTCCTGGTTAACTTTGCCTTCAGTCCAGTCCAGAGTGTACTTCTGTGTTAAGACTGTTTTCCCGATGCCAGCCACTCCCTTAGTCATCACTGTTCTGATTGGTTCATCTCTTCCAGGTGGGGCTTTAAAGATGTCTTCTCGTCTGATTGTTGTTTCTGGTCTATCTGGTTTTCTGGACGCTGTTTCAATCTGTCTGACCTCATGTTCATCATTGACCTCTGCAGTCCCTCCCTCCATGATGTAGATCTCTGTGAACATCTGATTCAGAAGGGTTTGGTTTCCTGCTTTAGCAATGCCCTCAAACACACACTGGAACTTCTTGTTTAGGTTAGATTTGAGTTTACGTTTACAAACTCCAGCAGAACTTCCTGAATGAATACATAACAAAAAAGCTCATTAAGTAGTTTTGCAAAGAAAAATGGAACATACTTGGACCCTTCTCTGGAGACATTAGTAAACGTCCCATTAGTCCAGCAAGTTCAATCTTTAGAGAAATTCTCTTACTGCTCTGCAGACGGTCAGCCAGCTCCTCCTGCTTCATTCTCCTCAGGAAGTGCAGTGTGATCTTCAGAAATGACTCTCTGCTGCTCCTCTGCTCTTCATCTTCAGCCTCATCCTCCCTCTGACTCTCTAAGCATTCTGGGTAATCTGGATTCAAAACCTTATGGATCTTCTTCAGCTCGTTCTTCACAAAAGTGCCAATGTTATCCTTCAGCAGCTGTAACAGAAGATTATATGAATGACAAAATCAAACTGAAATCATGGAAGCAAACATCAGATACTTGTTGGACAGACTGACAACCCACTGGTCTGAAAAGTGCAGCATGGAGATGATTGTGAACAGAATAGATGTAAAAGTAGTTGTTGTACATGTACAGACCATAAATATGGAATCCAGGTGTGTTTGATGCTGCTGGGCAGACTGACCACTGGGAACCTCTGAGCTCTCCTGGTCCACTCTGTGGAGGAATCAGGAAGAATTAGCTCACATCATGTCTGTGCACACAGAGACAAACACAAGGTAATTTCCTGTGACTTAAAGTGTTGATTACAACATTGAATCAGATGGTTTCCCCTGACATTAAAGTGTTGGTGGTACTGCTGACCCCACTGTGAATCAACAGAAAGAACTAAGAAGTAAACAAGGGCTACCCAACATGGTTGGCCTAAAGGACTCTAAAGCAGCAGACTGATATCATGATGCAAGGAGGTCTGCAGCTTCTGTGGTCATGGAGCCAAACATTTGTAGGTAGAAGAAGTTTTGGGGAGTCAACAGTGAAAAACCTTCTGTTGGCCTGAAAGCGATTTTGGCAAACCATCAGCCGACTCAGGATGGGGAAGCAGAGGTTAGATGGCCTGTTTGTAGTCGGGGACAACAGCTGACCTGGACTGAGGATACTGTTGGATGGTGGTTCCCTTTGTTTTGCATCCCCTTATTGACTTCTGATCTGACATCCATCCATCTGGGTATGGTGTGTTACAGCTACCACAAAAGTACTCAATGACATTACATCCGCATTAGATACCAAACACCTTGCCAAATCTTTTGACTCTGTGGACCACAATTCACTCATTCACAGACTTAGCAGCATTGGTGTCACTGATAACTCACTGGTTTGGTTTTCTAATTATCTTTCTCACTGGGTGCAACATTTAAGATTTGAACACATTTTCTCCCGGTCACCAGGGGTATCCCCCAAGGCTCCATACTTGGCCCCACACTTTTGTCAATATATATTAATAACATTCCTCAGGCAGCTGGTAATTCACTCATTCACTTATATACTGATGATAAAATTATTTATGCCATTGGTCCCTCCCCTGATGATGTTCAAGCTACCCTGCAAGATAGCTTCATCCAACTACACCAGTCTTTGTCACAACTCAAACTCACTCTCAATACCTCCAAAACTAAAGTCATGTGGTTTTCCCATAAGGGTACTACCCCTTCTCCCGCACTTAACATTACCACTTGCAGGGGAGCTATCCTTGAACAAGTCACTGAATATAAATACTTGGGCATCTGGTTGGAAACTTCACTTTCTTTCTCCATCCACATATCAGAGCTGCAATCTAAGGTCAAGGCCAAGCTGGTTTCCTTTCCTTTACAGAAACTGCTTCACTTTCATCACTTCTGCCAAACTCACTCCCATTCAAATGACAATTCTACCCATGTTAGATTATGGTGACACTATATACAGGGTTGCTTGCAAGACCACTCTATCAAAACTCGACACTCTTTACCATTCCACTATCAGGTTTGCCACAAATGCCCCCTTCAATGCACACCACTGCACCCTATATTTATTTGTCAATGTCCCTCCCTTCACACTCGCTGTAAGATTCACTGGTTCACTTTCATTTACAAGACCCTTCTTGGCCGATCACCTCCTTACTTAGGTCACCTGCTGCAGCCAAAGTCTGTCACATACAACACCCGGTCCTCACTTCATCTTTAATTAAGCATTCCCAAAACCAACTCTGCCTCTGGTCTTGCATCTTTCCAATCTGCTGTCGCTCGTGACTGGAGCGCTCTGCAAAAGATACTCAAACTGGACTAACTAATTTCCATTTCATCCTTCAAAACCATCATATCATCGTTGTTTACGGACATATGCAGTTGCTTCTCTACATAATCTTTCTTTTCTAGCTAAATATTTGAATGGTTTCTCCCTCTCTTACTCACCCATGTAACTGTGCACTTATCTTGGTATAAGTGTTTATTGTTTTCTGTGTAGTATTTCAAATTGTATTTTATGTAATTTCTAAACTGTATGTATTTCTAATGTATTCATGTTATAGCCCTCCTTCCCTTTCCCTAAGTGGCTATGACACTTGTCAGACCGCCATTGTGAATAAGAACCTCTTCTTAATGACTTGCCTGTAAAAACTAAAGGTGAAATAAAAAAAAAAAAACATGAAATAAAATTGAAAAAACATCCAAATGTCAAACCCACATCCAACATTTGTGAAGAATTTTGCGTTTTGACCAATTTGGGTCAGGAAACTTGGGGGGGGGGGGATCTGGTCATGAACCCACTCACTGAAACTTGGCCTTAACTGTCCAGACTCAAATAGCAGAAGTCTTCTCATGGTAAATAGTGTCCTGACCCAGGTGACACAAACACTTACCAAGGGTCGCTGGTTCTCCAGGGGGGATGTGCAGATGAAGTTACCCTGGAAGGGGCACTCTGAGGCGCATACATCCCAACCATCCCCCTGGTATTCCCAGTTGGAGAAGAACATTTGGGAAGAATTTTGCCATTCATGATTTTTATCCTACCCTATGGCTATGGGAGATTTAAAATGCTTTTTAATGGGGCTAAAACGCCAGATAATATTGGACCAAACCAGGTCCAATATTAAATTGAGATCTACAGTTGAAGACTGGTCTTACTGGACAGCTTTCAGATGAGAGGATATAAATATATGTGAAGAAGAAAGACGGCAACATTTTTTTTCAAAACTTCTCTGGATACACAAAACTTGAAACATGAATCAGTAATGTTATAATATTATTAACAGCTTACCTCTTTTCAGCAGTGGGTTGCTCTCCTTTAAAACTAATATAGCGTTCATTTGACCAGTCGCTCTTGAAGGACACAAAGCTGGGTTCAGGTTCAGCAGAGTCTGGTCTTTGATGGATCCTGTTACACAGAGAGTAAGACCAACAGGGATGGAAATTCACTTTTTATTATTCAGAAACAAAAAGCTGGAGATACAAGCAGCAACTAAAACAAGATTAACTCAAAGAAGTTCAATAAATTAAAAAAAAAAAAGTGGATTAGAAAGATAAAACACCAGAGAATATATTGGACCAAACCAGATCCAATAATTACCTAAAGTCAAGAGTTGAAGACTGGTTTAACTGGACAACTTTCAGATGTGAGAATATAAATGGATGTGAAGAAGAAAGATGCTGAAAATAAACTCCAAAAACTTCTCTGGATACATAAAAGTTAAAACATGATTCAGTAATATTATAATATTAACAGCTTACCTCTTTTCAGCAGAGGGTTGCTCTCCTTTAAAGTTAATATAGTGTTCATGTGACCAGTCGCTCTTAAAGGACACACAGCTGGGTTCAGGTTCAGGTTCAGGTTCAGGTTCAGGTTCAGGTTCAGGTTCAGGGGACTCTGGTCTCTGCTGGGTCCTGATAGAAAAACACATTTATTGAGGGTCACATGTTCATTCCTTCTTCTTCTTCTTCTTCTTCTTCTTCTTCTTCTTCTTCTTCTTTCCTTTGGCTGTCACCCTACTGAACTCTTGCTCTGCATCCCGGTGACAATTTAACCTACAACCCCCCCTGGACAATTTGCACTACCCTATCCCACCCATACTGATCTATTTATTTATTTACAGATGTATATACTGTAATTACACTTATACATAGCCATATTCTACTGCTCTTCATACTATTCATCCTGCACATACACTTATTCTTACTACTCTTATGTTACCACACTGCACATAGCTGTACATACTGTACATATCTGTCTACATGGTTCATACAGAATATCCATATTAATTGTTTCTCTTATTATATACTGTGTTAATACACTGCATATATCTTCTGTATATTATTCTTACTACTAGTATAATTTATTCTGCTCCTATAACACTGCAATATATTTCTTGTCCTGTCTATGCACAACCTGTCTATACTTTGAATGTCATATTGCACTTTTGTGCTTTATTTGCACTTCTGGTTGGATGCAAGCTGCATTTTGCTGTCTTTGTACTCTGCACAATGACAATAAAGTTTAATCTAATCTAATCTAAAATATAATATTAATATTAATATGTATGTAGGCCTAATTATTAACAATTAAATATCAATAATGCTTTACTTTCTGTCCAAAACTCAATAAAAATATCTTTTGAAATCAGAATAAAAAAAATCTAAATATAATATTTCAAAATGTTGTCTAAACAGAAAGATATTTTGAGTGAGACAGGAAATTATTTTGCAAAAATATTCTCATTTCAGTCATCAACTACAATAATTTCTTTCCACAAAATTACAAAAAAACACTTTATTTGTGCATGAGACTGACACAAAACAACCCGGATGGGACGTAGTTACATCCAATGAGACTCGTTCCATTTTGCTGGATGTTCACAACTCACCTCAATCTTCTTCTTAACATTTCAATTTACCTTTCCATTGCAATTCGCTCCTTCTGCCATTCAAGTCTCTCCATCAATCCTCCCTCCTCAATTTCAACTAGCCTCTCCTCCATTTCTATTCTCCTCTCCCTTACAGGTCTTTTTTTAAAGTAGCGGTGGCTCCATGGACCGGTTACTCTTCATGGACACACAGCTGGGTTCAGGTTCAAGACCACTTTTTAATCTCCAGCAACAGGAGCTAGAATAGAATAAAATAGAATGCCACTTATTGTCATTATACACATGTACAAAAAGATTAAAAGCAACTCTTTCCAGTGTCAACAATGTAATACCATAAGTAGTGCAAAAGAAGAAAAAGGGGGGAGGGGGGGTAAAGGGTAAGGTGCACAGTTCTGAGAGGCTATATACATATATAAAAAATATAAAGATAGATATGGTTATATACAGTGTGATATACAGTGTGAAGCAGTGATGGAGTACTGGACTCGGATTCGAGTCCGACTCAAGTCTCTATTCTCTGGACTCGTGACTTGACTTGGACCCGTGGACTGAGAACTCGAGACTCAACTCGGACTCGAGGATATACAAAATCGGACGTTGGATGAAGTTTCTGACTTAATAGGTTCTAAAAATTTTATATAAGATGTTAACACTTTTTCCTGTTTCGGCCGGGATCTCGTTTTCCTCACAGCCACACATACGCTTCTCAGTCGGACACCGCTACTGCTCGCTCTCCTTGCTTGACAACACACTCACTGACGTCACTTACTTAACGCTGCATTCTCGCTCTTTTAGTGCATGATTCGCAGGCAGGTTCTTTTCCCTTTTGTGGTGGTTAGATGGCTGTGTTATAATAACAAAAGGTCTGGTCTGCACTGACATTCAGACAATTTTGCTCATGATGCCCATTCAATTTCCCAGTGTATGCCTATTGTGTTCACACAGCCATATAATCACACCTGTTGACATTCTTGTGAAATTTTTGTGTTATCATAACAAAAGGTCTACACTGGCTAATTGAATGAGCATCATGAGCACAAATGTCTGAATGCAACAATTCCACCACTCTGAAAAAACAGTTTTGGGGGACAGTAGTTAGTAGAACTGTTTAGAAGTGGACTGTCCTTATAAATACGTTCCTGTAAGTTACTTGGTCTGAAAGAGACTCATGTTCACATTTTGGAAAATGCAGAGAGATGTGCCCCGGATCGTGAAGTTCGCCTACACGGATTTTACATCCAAAGCTGGAAAGAGCAGTGCTAAATGTTGTGTGTGTAATCACACAATTGAGGAAAAGACTGGGACAACTTAGGGACAAAAAGTAAGTAAAATGCTTTCCATTGGCTAACGTTAGCTTTAGCTAGAAAATAACGTAGCTGCTGAATTGACTCAACCATCGCAGATGCCACTTCGCTGTTTTTATAACCCCGCAACTAAGCGTTGTCTGTGTGGGGTTTTGACATGTTTAACCACAGTTGCGTACGCTATATCGGCATTGCTACCCTTGTAAACTGCACCCCACATAGTCCGCGCCGCGGTAAACCACTCTGCGCTGGCTGTGTTTTCTTATGGAGAGAGCGGTGGAGACAACTTGGAGGAAAGCGCTAACGTTACCCTTGCTTTACGCTGTTTTAAAGTTCTAGTTATTTCAATTTAACAGCTTAATGACGGCAGTAAAACTCTATTTCACACTATGGTGGTTATACTTACCAGTTAATATGTGGTTCACATGCGTATATTCATCATCAATGATAATTTATTGATCAATAGAAAATGTATTTCAAAATACAAAACATTACACTTCCTAAAGTTTTGTATTCATAACACGATTGTATTGTTAAAATTAACTACTAGTAATAGTAAATCACTCAATAGCTGACTGGATTGAATTCTGGATTCAGTGAGACACTTAAAAAAAACTCTAAAACACCTCAATATTTTTTGTGCTGTGATAGAACTGCATCACAAGGAAAACATATAATTGACTAATGCATATGATAATAAACAGAAGAAGCTTGTCGTTTTATTATTAACTGTTAACTTGCTTTATATTGTCTTTGCAATCTCTTTTTTCTCTCGCTTTTTCCTGACAGCCACACATGCTCGATGGCGTTTTTTGCCCCCAATTGCTCCTTCCAGGCAGCGCTGCGACCACTGCCTTCAAGGCACCTGACCCTAACCTTAACCCTTAACCCTAACCCTAAAAGATCTTATCAATAGCTGTTGCTTGCCTCTCTCCATTGTTGACAATGAGGACTTCAGGCACTTCCTTCATGTCCTGGACCCTCATTATAGGTCTATAGCAAGATCCACTATCCCCTCTGTGACCATTCCAGGAAAGGTAAAAGTTCAGAAGGAATGGATAAAGAGCCAGCTGGCAGAAGCATCGAGTGTTGCTGTTACTACAGATATTTGGAGTGATCGCAAGATGCGGCAATGATGTTTGAATGCTATGCTGAAGTAGCCTGGAAAATCTAGATGCACCCTAGCGGCAGAAAATGTAATTTGCAGCCAGGGTCATCTAGCAACTCTCCGTTGGCTTGCGAGCTGGAAAAACCAAACTCTTGTCAGGCCAATCACATCGTGTATAGAGTCGGTGGGCGGGCGTAACATAATGACGGCAGAGTTGCGACGGTTCTCCGTGAATTCCCTGCTACTTGAAAACAAAGAAGATGGCTGCTGCTGCTGGCGAACAGCGGTCTTTGGAATCGGCTTTGGCCGCGACTCTGGAAGACTTGGAGTTCAGCTTTTCTTTGAGAAAAGAACAAAGAACGGCACTGAAGTCATTCTTAAAAAAGGAAGATGTGTTCGGAGTTTAAAGTTTAATCTATCAACTAGCGTTGCTCTGGTTGGTTGTAGCGCTATCCTATTGCATGCAGAGGAAATTTGAAAGACAACTGTTTATCCCGCCCCTCGGATTGAGCCCAGCCAATGGTGAGTTCCCAGAACCAACATCTGGATGTGGGTCTGGCTTGTCAGGTCACTGCTGTATTACTGTGTTGCAACGTGTATATGTAATCAATGTAAAAGAAATTATGCTGTGTGGCAGAAAAAAAGTCAGTAAATAAACTCCCTTTGCAATCGTGACAGTGGTGTCATTTTTGTTTAATGAAGACCCTCCTTTATAATTATATCAGCTCTTTAAAGGTGCCAGAGTGGAGAAATGTAGTCTTGAAATATAACACAGACTCAACCTTGATGACTCAACTCGGACTCGAACACTGGGGACTCGAGACTCGACTCTGACTCAACAATTGGTGACTCCACTACACCACTGGTGTGAAGTAATGAAGTTGCACAGAATTATAATATGCTGGAGAAACTAGAAGCAATCAAGCAGAAAATAAAGTCTGAATCTCTTGACTGAATGATTTCTGCTCTCTGCTCATCCTGCTCTGTCATTCATTATCTTTCTGGGAGAACAGGAACATTGATAAGACTCCAAATTAAGGACATGAAGACACTTCTCCTCCTCCTCCACACATCACTACAACAGTAACAGAGGCATTTAGGTCTCTACATTTTATTCTGAAAGGTCCCAGAGGAAACAGTAGAGTCCTGTTGTGTCTGACTTTACGCTGGTGGAGACGACGGTTTGTTGTCTGACAGCAGGAGAAAGGAAATAACTAGAGGCCATCTTATGATGGATTCACACCGGCCAAATCAAGCCAGGGGCTTAAAGTTGGTCCTTCCTTACTTCCTCCCCTCCTACTTCCTCCCCCCTTGCTCAGACCCCACCCATCTTCAACTCGGCCTTCATTTAGATCTGAGCTACACAGCTGTAAAGTTTCCTGACTGCAGCCTCACGGTTGTGACAGACAGACGTATAAACACCTGGCAAAGTATTTAAAACCTCCTCTGTAGTAGTTCATGTTACAACATGGAGATTTATCTTCAACACAAGAGTCGTCCAAACTTTCTCAGGAAATAAGAAGTGAAGTAGAAACATTATATTTAACTTTACAGAGCCAGAAACTAACCCTGAAGAGACCAAAGACTAACGTGTTGTTAAACTATCAAACAGCAACTTACAGTTTTAAGGTATATTTGGTGGCCACGCTGCGTTGCTGATGTGTGGAGAAGGAACTTCGTTGACGCTGTTCTTGATTATAAAAAGGTTTATTATATCAGAGATTTCAGCATCAATTTACAGACACCATGGACATCTGGAGAGACGACTGACCCAAACCTCAAAATTTGCCGCCCTGCCTTTTCTTTGTTTGTATACGGTATATATTCCATGCCTTGTATTAACATAAGACGAGATATATGTGAGTATATGATTGGAACAGAAGACTGACCAATCCATGCCTGTTATCTGGCATAACTCCAAAAAAGGTCTCTTCTGTCTTAGGGGGACCTCTGCGTGGGGTAAAGTTCATGCATCTCCTTATACCAAGAACTTAGATCACAATTGTAAATCGTCAGATACCAGTTTCTCTCTCTCTCTCTCTCTCTCTCTCTCTCACACACACACACACACACACACACACACACACACACACACACACACAGCCTTTACAAATGAGTTCAAACACTTTCATTATGTTTCTCTGAAACAAAACGGAATACGGTGCCAGATGATGTAGGTTTAAATTAAAGTATATTTAATATGTATATTTTAAACGTTACAGAAGAGTTAAATTACCTTCAGCTGGAGCTTCACACGGAGAGAAAAAGCTGTGTCACAAAATCTGGGAAGTGAAAGTAATCTTTAAACAGGAAACAAGAGGAAACACCCAGAGAGGGACAGCATCAAACTAACCCAAATTCCCCAGTTAGTCTTCATCTCTGAGCTGGTGATGACGTCATGGCGCCCTCTGGTGACATCAGCAGGAACTACATGCAGAGCTCCACCAAACATATTCACACATTAAAACGTGTTTACAGATTTATTAGTTTAATTTCGTTCCAGAGAATTTAATTCTTTAACTCGTGCAATCCCAAACGGTTTAATTCTACTCATAAACAATGACTTAAGTTATGGTGCACACGATATATATCACAGCCTTTACTATCATTGGATGGAATCAAACTAACGCACATAAAGTGTAACAATAAGCAGAGTCGCATAGTGTGTGTGTGTCTCTGTGTGTGTGTGTGTGTGTGTACTGAGACTCAGAGGACCAATCAGTCAGGAGTTTGAGTTATTTTATCAAGTGCTATTTACAACAGTAGTTACACATTACAGGAGATAAAGTCACTGTGTTTCTATGGCAACAGCAACTGTTCAGACGACTGCTCCCCCCCCCCAAATATTACCTACAGGATTAGACTTTAGTGGAAGATGCACTTGTTTTGTGCATGATTCTACATGAATTACCTTTCAAACTGTTTACAGTGTCAATGGAGCAGGAGAACACTTTACCCACCAGACTCCATGTAAATAATCAGGACTTTTAGCGTGTATAGAGCCAACATATTTCCACATGTAAATGGGTGAATTTAGGGTTTATTTCAACCAACCCAGAGTGGTGATTGTTGGAACAGTGGAAAGATGAACAAAGATGACTTTTGGTAGTTTTATTTAGTTTCTGTCCACTTTGAATGAAGTGTGTTTTACGATGATAAAAGTACTGATTATTTACATGGAGTCTGGTGGGTTTGGTGATGGGGATTTCGGGGCTGAAGATTGTTGTTCCCATCAGTCACTTAGACACAAAAACATGTTAAAATAAGGTCCAGGTTGATAGGTCCCCCTTTATAGGGGGGGAGGAGCTGCCGTCTGAAGGGTTAACTCATCAAATCAACGTTGCATAAAGAAATCATCATCAGAACAAAGCTGAGCAGCAACATGGAGAAAATAAACACTCAGAGTTAAACAGAGAGAGGAGGCAGGTCAAAGGTCACGGAGCTCCGCACTACAGCACGCTGACCAGTCCCTCCAGAAAGACGTGATTATGCGATCCCATAATTCAACGCATAATCAGTCAAAGTCCTCAGATTTATTTCGGGGGCTGCATTTTTTCAGATACGCCGCACTTTCGCCGCATAAATTGCCGATTTCCGCGCAAAATATGCGGGGCTTGCATGATTTCATAATCCCTGCATTTTTGTTGCAAAAAAGTCACATATATCTTAGCGGAAAGTTGAAAAATGTTGCGTTTACTTCACACAAGAGCAGCCATTTTCCCCTGTTGCCATGGGAACGTAATGAAGTGACGTAATGAAGTGACGTAATGAAGTGACGTAATTACGCGACGTGAACGTCATCGAAAAGCTGCAAACCCCGCGATGAAGCCACGAGGAAACCGCAGTTTTTGCAAGTTCCCGCAATTTCATCGCATAACATTGCATAAATATCCCGCATATTCCATCGCATTTTTTAAGAAAACGTGCCGCATAATCAAGGATTTTAGCCCAAAACAATCACAAAAAAACGTATTTGTTTGGAAGGACTGACTGAACCAATTTAAATGACGGTAGATGAAGAAACCAGCAGGTAGAAACTAGGGCTGCACGATTATTTTGATCAATATATTGATCACGATTAATTATCACGATCATTTGTTGATTTTAATAATCAAGGATTTTTGTCCGCAACAATCACAAAAAAAAAAAATTCTGGAAGGACTGATTACATTTCCATCAAGCAGGAGGGTGTGAGTCTGTGTGTGTGTGTGTGTGTGTATGTGTGTGTCTGTGTGTATATATATGTGTGTCTTTGTGTGTGTGTGTGTGTGTGTGTGTGTGTGTTTCCACTAATTGCACTTGAGTTTGAGGATATGAAGATCACATTACCAGTCAGAGATATCTGCAGGTTGTTTTGGCATTTTTATGGAAATGTTTCGGGAAGGCTGAAACAAAAACTCAACAAACAGAACCTTCAACACAACCAGCTCAGGATCAACTACAACTCCCATGATGCTTAGACACTAAATACCAACAATAACGTAAAAAAAAACAACAAATGAGTAGATTTTTTCCAGAATAAAGTCCCTTATTGGTGGACACCGGAAGGGGCGGGACTTGGCCTCTCTATACATACTCTGTAAGAGGCTGAGAACAGGAAGAGGCGGGACTTGGCCTCTCTATACATACTCTATAAGAGGCTGAGAAAGTAACTGGTTGTGTTGAAGGAGAGTTTATCATTAAGTTAAAACTAATAATGCAGCTGCAGAGAAAACATGTCACAGATATACGGTGGAGGCGGAGCTTAATCATGTCTGACAGGAAGTGACAGTAACGTGGAGTGACATCATCGCGTCTAAAGGAATATTCTGTGATACTTTACACCTGAAAAATGGCCGTAACACAGCAGATAAACACGGCCACGTTCAGCTGCTTCTCATGTCTCTCATCTCATATCTCCTCGGTCCTCGGTGAAGGCCGTCTGTGTGTGTTTGTGTCTCTGTGTGCATGTGCGACTCTGTGTGTGTCTGTCTGTCTGTCTGTCAGTCAAAGCTCTTATTTCTTCCCAGAGGACCGAGGAGGGATCATGGAGGAGATATGAGCGAGGATCCAGAGAGCAGCCTTCCTGGAAGCTGAAGGAGTTTCTAACTCCGGACAACTTCCCTCACACAGAAGTCTGTTAACTGTCTCTCAAAATAGTTTCACGGCAGATTCTCACAACCTTTCCCAGAAAGTTCCCAGATCGACATCGCTTAAAAACCAGATCCCCTCTCTTTGCATTATTACCGTGTACTTCCCTGTGTACTTCACCGTGTACCCTCTCGGTTTGATAAACACATTTTAAACGTGCGGTACGACCATTCTTCTGCGGCGTCTATTGATATGAAACGTGAAGTCAGAATCAGGACGAACACGTCGTCCAACAATCAGGAGGAACAGTGAAGATCTGTTATACATTCTGTGCAAAATTAGACGAAAAAGTAGTCCACACAACATCATCATCATCATCTACGGTGAGGTTTCTATATGTACAGTTAGTTTCTAAGACGTTAGTACCATCGTTGTCCCGCGGGCAGCAGGACGGAGACATTCCTCAGAGGGACGAAATAATCCACCTTCAGACACAACTCTGTTAATCAAGTTGACGTTACGCATGGCTGTAAAACGTTACAGTACACATTGGCGCGCGCCAGCTTGGCTACTGTAAAACGGCCGTAAGTTCTTTGTCTAAATGGAGAGAGGTTGGCCTGTTCTCCTCTCTCCTCATTGGTCCACACGTACCCATTGCTACCAGCCATGTTTTCGCGCCGCGTTATGGTAATATACCCGGGATGAAGCCGACGGCGGAAACAGCATCAGTCATGTGACTTACATGACTGATGCTGTCCAAAATTCGAGTCTATTCTCTGGACTCAAGAGGGCTATGTCACGCAACAACTGAAGACCGGAAGACCGTCTCTCTGAGTGGGGATACGGCTCTTCCGGTAGCACCGTACTAGTTGGCCACTTGTGGCAGAGACATTTGTGGCGCTTACCCACTGCTAGTACCAGCTCAAGTCTTTAAATGACTTCAGTTTAAATCGGCCGTTGGACAGTCTGGCGAGGTCGGTGACTCGAGTCTGTCGGTGTGTTCCGCGCCGTCGTCCGTCGGAGGAGCCGTCTGCCTTCATTTGGGCTGATTTGACATGTTGGATCGGAAGGCGGGCAGTCAGACTCATATGAGCCATCTGATTGGTGGAGAGCTAAGCAGGAAACGGGGAGCGAGATGAGCGTGACTAGAGTCTCTCAAAATCTGACAAAAATCTTTTAAACTGACCTTTGTTGATCTGAAATGAAGACAGATTCAGCAACTGCACGGCCTATTTCTCTCTTCAAATGTTTCCAGAAACACGTTTCGGTGAACTATTTTAGTAAAATATGAGATCGTATTCTCAACGAGCCGCCATTATGCCCGGTTTTGAAATTCAGGAGAAACCAGACCCACGTGACGCGTTTGTCCAATCAGCTGCCGGTTTTCCTTTTTTTGGGCAACAATACAGATTAGCGCCGCCTGCTGTTACGGAGACGTATTACGTCTCGCGCACACGCAGAACGTACGCTGAAGTCGGCGTCGCTTCGGTGTGTTCTGAGGAACTTTTTGGACCTCGGGGAGACTGATCAGTCCGACTGACCTTCCTGCTGAGGGTCGGCCGTCTGGTTGGTGTGTCAGAGCCTGAGGATGATCTACTTATTTGAGAGTCTAAAAAAAACCCATTTTCTGTCATTTGTGTGTGAAAAAATGACTTATTTTTCTGTCGATCGTCGTATTGTTGCAGCTGTAGTTTGACTGAACCGTGAACTAAACTTTGAACACGTTTCCGTGACGTTTCCGGGAGCGTTTTGGGTTTGTCTCGTCTCCAGGATCCCTGATATTTAAACTACCGTAACGTTGGAAACAGCAGTTCCATCTTAAAGGTGGATTTTCTTTCGCCTCGTCCTTCAGGTATTTATTTATTTTTTTAACATTTTTAAAAAGGCATTCAGCAGGTTTTAAAAGAACACAGCAGGGCACACAGTGAAAGAGAAAGGGAAGAAAGGGACGGGGAATAGAAAAATCTACATCAAAATAAACATAAAACTGTGGCAGACTCAACTAGACGATCACCTGACTTCACTCAGATTTACTAAATAAAGTTCTGTAATAAAGGAGGCGGAGAGATGGAGGCAGGGGACCCTCGGGGTTCTCACAGTTACAGTTAAGACCTTTTAAAACCACTTAGGATGAAATGTAAAGCCAAGGTTAGGGGGCCATATAATGGACCGTCAGTGTGGGATTTTAGTAGAAGTAGTATTTACGGAGTAACGTTACCGTAGAAAAAGCACCAAAAATGTTACGCAAAAAAATTACGTTGAAAAACAACTTTCTTTGCATGACAGTTTGCAACTTGACCAACTTTTAAGACCTTTTTAAAACCAGTTAGTATGAGATTTAAAGCCAACTTTAGGGGGCGATATGATGGACAATCAGTGTGGGATTTCCAAGAAGCATTTACGGAGTAACGTTCCCATAAAAAAAAGCACCAAAAATGTTGAAAAAAGCAAAAACTATGTTTGAAAAACAACTTTTTTTTTTTTTTTGCTTTACTTGTTGCCCTACTAATGGCAGGAAAACCCCCTGACTATGTTTGTTTGTTTATATTAATGCTCCAACCACCGAGTAAGAATTTAGTTTCTTTAACAATAAACAGGGTTGGGTACCGCAACCTGGAGCTAATACGGCACCGGTGCCTAGATTTCTCATTTCGGTGCCACTTAAATGCCTTCTGCGCTGCTCTCTGATGCTCTGAAACAGACGTTCGAGGCAACAGGCTGACTTTAATGGAAACCTAATGACTCCGCCGCCGTTCTGGAGCGGATCCGCAGTTGGTGGAAATTGGGGGTAACACTTCACTTGGCAGCAGCTACCGTTAGCTAGCAGCTGTATTAAACACGGTTAAAATGCTTACGTTAAACAGTGTAAAGTGTGTCTGTATTTCACTGTAGAGGATTCCAACAAGCAGGACGTTGAGCAGTCAGCTGCTGTTGTCTGAAAAACAACACTGAGGGTGCATTCACTTGAAACTAGTAAGCCTCGTGGTGCATTCAAAGTTATTGTAAAATACAATATTACCCTATTTTTTTAAGTATCGATTCAGGCACCGGCACCGTTTTAGGCACAGTATCGTTTTAGCACCACCCAAACAATAAATGTATTTCTGATTCCGATCTTTGTCTCGTTTAACACGTTTAAAACCCGGCAGGTACCCTGAAGGTACCCTGGGAAGGCAGAGAGGAGAAGGAGAAGAGAACGTTTCTCAGAATCTATTTAGTCAGAAACGTCATTCAACGTCCGAGTCCTTTTTCATCAATGCTCAAAAGTCTGATTTTATATATCCTCGAGTCCAAGTACAAGTCATCAGTCCGCGAGTCCAAGTCAGGTCTCGAGTCCAGAGAATAGAGTTTCTGGACTCAAGTCCAACTCGAGACTCTATTCTCTGGACTCTAGAATAGAGTCCAGAGAAGGCAAAGAGAAGAAGCTGAAGAAGAAGGAGAAGGAGGAGAGAATGTTTGTTTCTCCGTTAGTTTCGTGTCTCAGAAGAACTTGTCGTCGATGCGGAAGTGCGGCCGCGTCACGTCGTCGGGGTTGATGAACACGGAGATGGACTTCCCGGGGTTCTCCGTGACGAGCTGCTGCAGCTTCTTGGCCAGCCGGTCGTCGGGCTGGCTGTCGCCGCCGGCGTCCGACTGCGGCGAGGGGGGGGTGCCCGTGGCGCTGCCGCCTGCGCTGCCTCCTCCGCGCCACTGCACCTCCACCGTGAGCCGGTTGGCGGCCTTGGCGTGCTCGATGGTGCTGCGCAGGTGCTCGGCCGGGTCCGAGCGCACCGAGGAGAGTTTGCGAGCGTGCAGCATGGCGTCCGCGTCCGAGAGCTGCTCCAGCATGTTGCACTGAGGGATGAAGTAGTTGGGACACGTCTTGTTGACCAGGCAGTGCTGCAGGTCGTCGATCAGGCCCAGCAGGAAGTGGGCGGAGAAGTCGTCCTGGCTCAGGAAGTTGGCGGGGAGGCGGTCGCACGCCCACAGCATGATGCTGCGCAGGTGGTACGGGCTCACGGCTACGGGCCGCGACAGCAGCTTGATGATGATGGCTTTACAGGCCTGGTAGGCCTGCATCAGGCTGGACGAGATGCACTTCTTCAGCTGCACCTGCACGGACACACAGGAAATACACATTAAATATACATGAAATACACACAGGAATACACACATGAAATACACAGGAATACACATGAAATACACACAGGAAATACACATTAAATATACATGAAATACACACAGACACACAGGAATACACACATGAAATGCACACAGATACACACAGGAATACACACATTAAATACACACAGATACACACAGGAATACACACATTAAATACACAGATATACACAGGAATACACACATTAAATACACAGGAATACACAGGAATACACACATTAAATACACAGGAATACACACATTAAATACACACAGATACACACAGGAATACACATGAAATACACACAGGAAATACACATTAAATATACATGAAATACACACAGATACACACAGGAATACACACATGAGATACACACAGGAAATACACATTAAATATACATGAAATACACACAGATACACACAGGAATACACACATTAAATACACAGATATACACAGGAATACACACAGATACACACAGGAAATACACATTAAATATACATGAAATACATACAGATACACACAGGAATACACACATTAAATACACACAGATATACACAGGTATACACAGATACACACAGGAAATACACATTAAATATACATGAAAGACACACAGATACACAGGAATACACACATTAAATACACACAGATATACACAGGAATACACACAGATACACACAGGAAATACACATTAAATATACATGAAATACATACAGATACACACAGGAATACACACATGAAATACACACATGAAATACACATGAAATACACACAGGAAAGACACACAGGAAAGACACATTAAATATACATGAAATACACACAGATACACACAGGAATACACACATGAAATACACACAGATATACACAGGAATACACATGAAATACACAGGCACACACACAAATACAACACTCGCTTTCAACGTTTTTTACGCCTTTTTGCCAGACGTTTTAATAATCTAATTTGCCGTTTACTTGAACTTTTTAAAGTAGTTCTGTCAGGTCCATTAAAGTCAAGAACAACACAGACAATAACAATGCTTTAGGACATTTTTATTAAATAAATTCTGAATTAAATTTGGCGGTATGGCTGTGTTCAGAGGAGTCCAGCAGCAGCAGCATTAGGGGACGCTCATTAGAGCTAAACTATTCCCCCAATATGAACAGAGCGGCAACGAAGACATAGAAGCCTGCGCCCCGTTGTGCCTGACAAGGTGGAGCTGGGGAGGAGGTGGGCTGCATACGGAGATGCGAGCAGCAAGCAGTTAGGAGCAAACTAAAGCGGCTTTAGGTAGGGCGCAATGTTTGATTGTAGCCATTTAGCAGCGAGGGGAGTTGACCAGCTGATCAGCTGATGCGACCGTGTTGTTGGCCAATAGCGGTTAGCGGCGTCTTGACTACATGGCCTGCCAGATCTGACGCTGACGCTCAATTTTTGTCACTTTTGGTCACCTTTGTTGGACTAATTTATCGCCTTTACGGACGATTTTATGATGTTTTTTTTCAGACTTTTTTTTTTCATTTCTTTTTGTTGTTTTTGTAATTTGACAGAAGCATCTCCGCCCGCGACACGCTTCTCTTTCTGACGTTTCTCCACCCGCAGAACGCCTCGCTGACAGCGTTTTCTACCCAATTTTTTGTCGCCATTTTTGGACTTATTTGTGACAAATGTTTTGTTGTTTTTTCCCCAACGTTTTGGTCACCTTTGTTGGACTAATTTATCGCCTTTATGGACGATTTTGTGATGTATTTTTGGCACATTTTGTCATTTGACAGAAGCATCTCCACCCGCGACACGCTTCTCTTTCTGACCTTTTTGGCGCTGACAGCGTTTTGTTGCATTTTTTCAAATTTGTTGTCGTTTTTTCCAACGTTTTTGTCACCTTTTTTCTGACGTTTCTCCATCCGCCGAACACCTCGCTGACAGCGTTTTCCACCCAATTTTTGTCAACTTTTTTACAATTTTTGTCAACTTTTTTGTCGTTTTTTTCGACTTTTTTGTCACCTTTATCGATGCCTTTTTACAACATTTTTGTCACCTTTCACGGCACGTTTTTGTCTCCGTTTCCTCCTCCGTTGTCGGACCGTTACCTGTGGAAAGTAAAAGAGAGCAACGCACCTCGCTGCGGGCGAAGGACAGCCGCCACTCGTTCTCCTTGCGGCCTTTGTGCGAGCAGGCGGGGACGAGGTAGAAGCCGCTGATCACCTCCTCCTCGGTGATCTTGCCGTCCCAGAAGTGGTTCTCCATCAGCCAGCTCTGGGCCACGGCCGGCCAGCCTTTGAAGGACACCACGGGGACGATGTCGTAGAGCATGCGGCTGCTGCCCACGCCCAGGATGACGGAGATCACCGTGCCGTTCCTCTGTACCTTCTCCACCCGCGGGACGCCTCGCTGCGGCTTCTTCTGCACCTCCAGCAGCACCAGCGCCACGGCCTGGTGGAACCAGTCCGCCACCAGCGTGGGAGAGAAGAAGTAGTTCACCGTGCCGCTGATGTGGTCGACCACGGTGCAGCAGTCCTTCCACCTGTTCACATCCAGACATACACACAGAAATCATTACAACACATATAGGTCTATTAACAACACATACAGTCTATGTCTAGCTATTAATCAAGACACACGCATATAGATTTATACTACACAGTACATCTACATGTTTTAAAATAAAAAAGTGACAAAATGTTTTTAAAAAGTGATAAAAAAAATTTAAAAGTGACAATTTTTTTTTTTTTTAAAGTGACAAAAACATCAATATATTCACATCAAGACATTTCCATCCATAGAAATCATAACACATACAGTATCTCACAAAAGTGAGTACACCCCTCACATTTTAGTAAATATTTCATTATATCTTTTAATGGGACAACACTGAAGAAATTACACTTTGCTCCAATGTAAAGTATGAAGTGTACAGCTTGTATAACAGAGTAAATGTGCTGTCTCCTCAAAATAACTCAACACACAGCCATTAATGTCTAATCCGCTGGCAACTAAAGTCAGTACACCCCTATGTTAAATTCCCATAGAGGCAGGCAGACTTTTATTTTGAAAAGCCAGTTATTTCATGGATCCAGGATACTATGCATCCTGATAAAGTTCCCTTGGCCCCCACATCATCACATACCCTTCACCATACCCCCACATCATCACATACCCTTCACCATACCCCCACATCATCACATACCCTTCACCATACCCCCACATCATCACATACCCTTCACCATACCCCCACATCATCACATACCCTTCACCATACCTAGAGATTAACATGGTTTTATGTCAGTTAGCCTAATAGCTGGTTTGATTTGCATTGAGAGATGATTTTATGGAAAGTACCCCATGCCAAGACAGATTCAGCAACTGCACGGCCTATTTCTTGCTTTAAATGTTTTCAGAAACAGGTTTCGGTGAACTAATTTAGTCCAATATGAGATCGTATTCTGAACGAGCCGCCGTGACAGTCCGTCTGAATTTCCGGAGCAGCCAGACCCACGTGATGAGTTCGTCCAATCAGCTGCCGGTTTTCATTTTTGGGGCGACAATACAGATTAGCGCCGCCTGCTGTTATGGGGACGTATTACGTCTCGTCTCTTCGGTGTGTTCTGAGGCACTTTTTTGGCCGTCTGATTGGTGTGTCTGCAGCTTTAGAAGAAAAGCTGTCAGAGTCTGCAAAAGACTTGAGACTGGGGCGGAGGTTCACCTTCCAGCAGGACAACGACCCTAAACACACAGCCAGAGCTACAAGGGAACGGCTTAGATCAAAACATATTCATGTGTTAGAACGGCCCAGTCAAAGTCCAGACCTAAATCCAGTTGATAATCTCTGGCAAGACTTGAAAATTGCTGTTCACAGACGCTTTCCATCCAATCTGACTGAGCTTGAGCTATTTTGCAAAAGAAGAATGGGAAAACATGTCCTGCCTTCAGTCTCTGGGTGAGCTGGTCAAAATCTGCCCGGCTTTCTACGTCACAAGCCGAGACGAGGTGGCTAGGGGACTATCCGTTAGCATGCTAGCTGCTAGCGCTAGCATGCTAGCTCGTTCTCAATGGCAAAACACTGCTGGCAGAACTACTTCAGCCGAATAGTGTGGGTAACAGATCAAGGCAGCAACATAATCAAAGCCCTGGAACCATATAGGAGACTTTCTGGTCTCCATCACCTAATTAATAATGTCCTTCGCCACAGTCTGCATGCTGACGCACTGACAGACAACAGTGCTGCAGATGGGGGAGACGCGATGTAGCCCAGTTTACCTCACACTCAAGTCAGGTCAGGACATCCACCCAGAGCTACGGGAGAAGCTGGAGAGGCAGAGCTTTCTCCCCACCGAATAAGGCTAATAAAGTAATGATTAAAAAAACACAAATGCTTGTTTAAGGGTATTGGCCCGGCCTGATCATAGCGGCGTAAAACGTCGGGCCAGTTCGGGCTCGGGCAGAGAATCTAAACTCCACAAGAAAGTGACATAAAGGCTGTTTTGTGTGTGTAGTTTGTGTGTCAGTTCCCTGTATGTTGCTCTGCGGTTTGTCAACATGAGTTTGTGAGTTCTGGAGTAAACGTGCTCAGTCACCTGTTGATGGTTCCCTCGTCGAAGAGGCGCAGGCTGAGCCACGAGTGGCCGAGCGCCGAGTGTCTCATGTCCAGCGTCACCGGCTGGTTGCGGTCGTGGAGCTTCAGCGCCGGGACCAGCAGGGTGAAGTCCATGTCGTAGTCCGTCCCGCGGGCGTACACGCTCAGCTCGTCCAGGTCCATGTCCACCACGCCCTCCCGCACGCCGCCCGACAGGAGCAGGTACTCGTTAGCTACCGGCAGCTTCTGGTCCAACTTCTGGACCATTCCTGGGAGACAGAGACACAGGGAGAGAGACAGACAGGGAGACAGACAGGGAGAGAGACAGAGAGAGACAGAGAGAGACAGGGAGACAGACAGGGAGACAGACAGGGAGAGAGACAGAGAGAGACAGAGAGACAGGGAGACAGACAGGGAGACAGACAGGGAGAGAGACGGAGAGAGACAGAGAGAGACAGAGAGAGAGAGAGAGAGACAGACAGGGAGACAGACAGGGAGACAGACAGGGAGAGAGACAGGGAGAGAGACAGAGAGAGAGACAGGGAGAGACAGAGAGAGAGAGAGAGAGAGAGAGAGAGAGAGAGAGACAGAGAGAGAGACAGACAGGGAGCGAGACAGAGAGAGAGACAGACAGGGAGCGAGACAGAGAGAGAGAGACAGAGAGACAGGGAGAGAGAGAGAGAGAGAGAGAGACAGACAGACAGACAGACAGGGAGCGAGACAGAGACAGAGAGAGAGAGAGAGAGAGACAGACAGACAGACAGAGAGAGACAGACAGGGAGAGAGACAGACAGAGACAGACAGGGAGAGAGACAGACAGGGAGCGAGACAGAGAGAGAGAGACAGAGAGACAGGGAGAGAGAGAGAGAGAGACAGACAGCGAGAGAGAGAGAGAGAGAGAGAGAGAGAGAGAGACAGACAGACAGACAGACAGACAGAGAGAGACAGACAGGGAGAGAGACAGACAGAGACAGACAGGGAGAGAGACAGACAGGGAGCGAGACAGAGAGAGAGAGACAGAGAGACAGGGAGAGAGAGAGAGAGAGACAGACAGCGAGAGAGAGAGAGAGAGAGAGAGAGAGAGAGAGAGAGACAGACAGACAGACAGACAGAGAGAGACAGACAGGGAGAGAGACAGACAGGGAGCAAGACAGAGAGAGACAGACAGGGAGAGAGACAGACAGGGAGCGAGACAGAGAGAGACAGAGAGAGAGACTATTAAACTCTAGCTTCTGGACCAGTTCTGACAGCTTGGCCTTTGTGTGTTTTCCTTTTGGGTGAGTTTTTGGGTCAGAGTCTGACCCGTTTGGACTGAATGGGTCTGGACTGGTTTACGCTCTGCTGAGCTGAAAGTAAACACACACACACACACACACACACACGGTTCTTCTATGTCTCATAGCAACAAGTTTATCTGTGTTTTTTGCCCTCAACGGCCCCTTCCAGGCAGCGCTGCCTGGAAGGCGCTAGGATTAGGCACTGGTTAAGGTTAGGGTTAAGGTTAGGGTTAGGGTTAGGTGCCTTTAAGTCAACGGTCGCAGCGCTGCCTGGAAAGAGAAGTTGGGGGCAAAAAACACCATCGAACTAGCAACAAATTCTCACACGTACGCACGCTGAGGAGCTACGAGAGAGGATGGATCTGTGAGGAACTACGAGAGAGGATGGATCTCGGAGGAACTACGAGAGAGGATGGATCTCGGAGGAACTACGAGAGAGGATGGATCTCGGAGGAACTACGAGAGAGGATGGATCGCTGAGGAACTATGAGAGAGGATGGATCTGTGAGGAACTATGAGAGAGGATGGATCTCGGAGGAACTACGAGAGAGGATATACCAGAGCAGCTCGTAGCGCGCCATGTACGGGGGCCGGCGCACCACGAGCATGCACAGAGACGTTCACGCTCAACGCATTGTTCGTTGCAGTATTCTCTGAAACACCAGGGGGCGTACAAACAAAATAATCTGTGAATAAGCAAGAAGTAGTAGAGAAGAAGAGAGCGGGAGTAAAGGAAAGCAGGCTGCCTGGCAACAGTAGTAAACACAGACGCACCACGAAAAACTACATTTATCACTGATGTTTATCCCCAAATCTACATGACTGTCTGCCTGTAACACTGTTAAGAACACTATTTGCATTTTTTTTTAGCTTTCTAGGTAGGTCGACCTTTCTGTTAAAGAGTAGGATTTTTTAAACATAAAAACATCCACGAAATTGCGTTCGCTAAACCCACCAGACTCCATGTAAATAATCAGTATTTTTATCATCGTAAAACACACTTCATTCAAAGTGGACAGAAACTAAATCAAACTACCAAAGTCCGTCTTGGTTCATCTTTCCACTGTTCCAACAATCACCTCTCTGGTTTGGTTGAAATAAATCCTTAATTCACCCATTTACATGTGGAGATATACTGGCTCTATACACGCTACAAGTCCTGATTATTTACATGGAGTCTGGTGGAGATATGCTGGCTCTATACATGCTAAAAGTCCTGATTATTTACATGGAGTCTGGTGGGTAAAGTGTTCTCCTGATCCATTAACATTGTAAACAGTTTTAAAGCTCATTCATGTAAAAACATACACAAAACAAGTGCATCTTCCACTAAAGGGTGGCACTAAAGTCTAATCCTGTAATTTTTTTCTTTGTACTCCACTACATTAATCTTCAGCTTTAGTTAATAGTTATTTTACACATTAATTTGGTTGTTATGTTATTGTAACTGTTATCGGTTACAGCAGACCAGACTCCATGTAAATAATCAGTATTTTTCTTATGTTCGAAAACACTTCATTCAAAGTGGACAGAAACTAAATAAAACCATCAAAAGCCGTCTTGGTTCATCTTTCCACTGTTCCAACAATCACCTCTCTGGTCTGGTTGGAATAAACTCTTAATTCACTCATTTACATGTGGAGATATGCTGGCTCTATACACGCTAAAAGTCCTGATTATTTACATGGAGTCTGGTGTAGTTTGGTGATAGTGATTTCAGGGCTGTTTCATGTTAAACTAAAATGATCTTCCTCTTTAACTAAAAGGTCTATCTCTGTAGGGATCCTTTCATAATGTTGTCAGACACTGACAGGCACTTTGCACATGAAAATAGAAAAATAGGGTCCCTTTAAGAACAGACGTCGAGTGGATGCACTTGTTGTGATGTGAAGCTGAGCGTTGGCATCGCTCTGCAGGTGGAACAAACACACCCTGAGGGGATTAAATATGCATCATTGCTGTTCTGTAATATTTAAAGTCACGCGGCGCTAATCTGCCTCCACGCCTTAACCAGAAACTGAATGAAATCTTCGTTTAAATATTTAAATAAATCGCAGTCTGTGTATGAGAGCAGCTGTGGGTTCTGGTCGGGCATGCATGGTTGGTATTCCGCGTTAAAGGATA
>NC_050177.1:5483056-5493056 GCF_008315115.2 Sander lucioperca
GCCAAAACTTCCTGTGGCACCGGAACAATCCCGGAAGTGGAATGTCGTGGAAATAGACTAGTGACTGACTGATGGATAATTATAATCCAGTGACTGAGTAATGCTCGATTCTGTAGATATTTCGGTTTATATTTCAGCAGTTTTGCTGTCAGTTGGGAGGATGGACATCTGTTCTTTAATCATGCTCAGGTTTTTATGTGCCGACATATTTCTGATATATTTATCGCTTGTTTGTTTGTCTCTCAGCTAGCCTCGTGAGACCGTCCTGATCTGGCGAGCTCCAGTTTTCCACTCGCAGATCAGTCTGGCATCCTGAGACAGAGAAAATTTGGAGCCGTTCGCCAAACGACCGACCAATCAGCGCTAGTTTTGAGGCGGGTTTAGGTGTGACGCAACGAGAAGCGACTGTGAGACGGATGAGATGAGCGTAGCTATCGCGCAACTTTGATCCAAATTAGAAAGTATTCCTTCATTGAAAGAAGAGCAAAAAACGGCACTGGAGGCTTTTCTCGGAGGAAAAGATGTTTTTGCTCTTCTCCCGACTGGTTTCGGCAAGAGTTTGATATATCGTTGATCTGATTGGTTGATTTGGCCCGTCTATCACCAACATAGGTGGTGATAGACAGATGGTTTATCCAATCAGCTAACCAGTATTTTCGCCCCTTCCCAAAAGTTCTCCAACGGAAAGTTCCCAGATGGATATGCCGAGCAAATGCGACGCAATCCATCTGGCGGAGTCAGGTTATCTCTCAGCAGGATTACAGAAAAACCTCTGGCCTGATTTCGATGAAAGAAAGATGAAAGAGCGATGAAAGAGCGATGAAGAGGACGAACATCCAGGCGAAAGGAACGCGATCTGGTTTACACCTGGTTTGCATCAGGCAGCACATGAGCAATCCTGGAAGTGAAATGTCATGTTGTCTAGACGCTGAGAGACACGGGGACCGGGGGCGCCAGTATTTGGCGTGCTGGGAGTGGTAAGGGTGTTGTGCGTTCAGAGACCGTCGTCGGCGTTCTCCTGGACGGGCGTCCTGGTTTTGCGCGGGCGCGGCCGCAGCGAGGTGAAGCAGGACGAGGCTGTGAGGGCGATGCGGCTCAGACCCAGGTTGAGGCAGTGGACCTCAGAGGTTACGGGAACCTCGGAGAAGAGGGCGCGGTCGCGGGTCAGCCGGGCTGAGCCAACGCCAACGGAGGAGGCGCCAACGCCAGCGGAGGAGGAGCCCTCGCTGCTCTCGATGTCTTTGACGATGTTGAGGATCTCCTGGCGCTCCGCCTGCCGGGTCGTCCCCCGGATGTTCAGGATAGCAGACACGTGCTTCTTCCTGAACACACACAGACACAGACACACACACACACACACACACACACACATACAGACACACACACACACATACAGACACACACACACACACACACACACACACACACACACACACACACACACACACACACACACACACACACACACACACAGACGAGTCAACACACACACACACAGAGAGACACACACACACTCAGAGACAAACACACAGAGAGACACAGAGACACATACACACACACAAACAAACACACACACACACACACACACACACAAACACACAAACACACACACACACACACACACACACACACACACACACACAAACACACACACACACACACACACACACACACACACAGACACACACACACACACACATACACACACACACACACACACACATACACACACACACACACACACACACAGAGACGAGAGTCAAATGTTATGAATTAAATAATGAGAAGAGTTTTGTACACCTTTTTGTTGCTTTATTCAACTTTTTCGATGCTATTTTTTGCAACAACAAAGTAGCGACAACGACAACGCGGCGACAACGTTTTATTGCCAAAGTAATAAGCTGCCCTACTCTGCCTGTGATTGGCTAGTACTCGTTGCCTTCGCCGGTTGGATTGGTTAGGGTTTAGGCATGAGGAGTGAGACATCAGAGCCAATCAGAGGCCGAGTAGGCCGGGACATTTCAAACCCGATTTGTTCTACGTGTGCGTGCGCAAAGATGGTATCAAGGCAGTGACCTCGATTGGTTAGAGCATAAATTGGGTTTTTCCGGTACGAATCGGGTTCTGATGAGGAGAGAAAGTCATGTCAACACCACCAACCAATCAGCTGCTACATCACACCATGTGACGTGCAAAATATTTCTGTCAGGTAAAAACATCGGCATGTTCAATCTCTAAAAGCTGTGCACCGTGTTCCGTGTTTCCCGGTTCAACGTTTCCCAAAAGCCCAAGGCGACGTTCTCCAACTATAAGGATTATTAACCCACAATGCATCTGTCTGCCACCTTAACCCTTGTGTTGTCCTCCCGAGTCAAAATTAACCCTCTTTTAGACACTGTTTTTACATTTTTGTTGCTTATTTAAAAATTTTTGGCACTTTTTTCCGTTAACACCAGTATATTCACCACTAGACCTATTTATTTGCACTATTTTTACACTTATTTGTGGAATTCATGGTCAATAAACCTCACTTATATGAAATTTTCTAATTTTTGTAAATCAATCAATTAATCAAAATGTATTTATATACCACTTTACAGCGCCAGCAGGTATCCGAAGTGCTTTACATCAGGAGCCAAGTACAAACACAACACAAGTTTCTAAAAAATAAATAAAAACATAAATATTTCTGATTTTGAAATTTTGAAAATGGGTCAAATTTGACCTGAGGACAACCGGAGAGTTAAATGCGCTCCGTCTCAATGGGAATGCGCGTTGTCGTGTTCGTACCTGACGTCAGGAAACTCTCGGACCAGAACCCCGACCTCCATCTGGATGGACGGGACGTCCTCCAGCTGGATGATCTCCGAGATGTGAGACAGAGCGCTGTCCAACCAGCTGGACGGAGACTCCTGACAGACGAAAACCATAATAATATTACTATTATTCATCCTGACAGACAGACAGAAACAAACAATCACACCTGATCATCAAACACAGAAAGCCACAACGTCGAAAAGTGCATAAAGCACAGAAAAAACTGCGTGAAATGTTTTTTCTTCTTAAAAAGCGTAAAGAATGATGAAAAAAAGCCACAAAAGCATTGAAAAAAAGTGAAAAAGAAAGCAGCACACACTGTAAATTCTAATGACTGTGGGCTCCTATCTTGCTCCCGGCGCAGCACAGCACAAACCCAACGCAAGTGTCTTTGGTATTTTAAGACCGTCCAGCGCCCGTGTCGTTTAAATAACAAATGCACCTGCGCCCATCCGTGGCCCATGGGCGTGCTGGTCTTACAGGGAGGTGTGTTCAGATGCATTCTGGGAGTGCTGATCTTATAGGGAGGTGTGTTCAGGTGCATTCTGGGCGTGCTGGTCTTACAGGGAGCTGCGCTGGGTGCTAGATACAGTAGGGCCGTTAAAGTGATGGTTGGGAGTAATTTCACCCGAGGGTCCTTTGCACCACGACCTCGAGCCAAACACCCCCAGAAGCTTTTTCACCTGGGTCCAACATTGGGAGAGTTAGCGTTATCAGCTGGTTAGCTTAGTGCAGGCGCTAATGGATCCAAGAGTGTATCTCGTAAGTTACCCCACTAATAATGCCCAAAATGATACCAAACTTCTACAGTAGTACAAATAGTTTCTGTACTTATAAAACGAGGCATTAGAAAGTTTGTAAGTACACCAGGAGTTTATTTAAATAAGACTTGCCTGATGGATACTCCTCTCGGCTGCTACCGCGCTATCGCGCAGTACTTACATACTACTACATACTTCTGGTGTAGTTACAAACTTTCTAATGCCTCGTTTTATAAGTACATAAACTATTTGTACTACTGTAGAAGTTTGGTATCATTCCGGGCATTATTAGTGGGGTAACTTAAGAGATACAAATGTGGTTCCATTAGCGCCTGCACTAAGCTAACCAGCTGATAACGCTAAGTCGGCCAATGTTATAACAAGGGGAAAAAGCTTATGGGGGGGTGTTTGGCTCGAGGTCAAGGTGCAAAGCAGCCGTGAAATTACTCCGAACCATCACTTTAACCTTTGACACTGACCAGGTCTTTGAAGAGGACTTTGATCTGTTTGCCTTCGTCTCGGAGCCGGCCCGCCATCCTCTTCCTCATCTTCATGGAGGTGCAGATGATTCGGCCTCGCATCACCGAGCGGAGGTACTCCATCACCACGCGCCGGTGGACCTCCGCCACCAGCAGCTGACAGACATTTAATGAGAACGTGTTATGATATATATATATATATATATATATATATAATGTACAGTAAGTAAGATCCAACCAGGCAATCTGATTGGTCAACTAGAGCAGTGGTTTCCCCCAAAGTCGTGTCAGATGAACTCACGTAGCCAGGGTCCGAAATTAACACATCACATGGCTGCAAATGTCCACGTACATAGAGTATATATGTACTGTACCTGGTATAGAGTATATATGTACTGTACCTGGTATAGAGTATATATGTACTGTACCTGGTATAGAGTATATATATATATATATATAAAGTACCTGGTACGGAGGACTGTCCATCCTGAGATACTTCTTGAAGTATTCTTTGATGAGAGCTTCGATCTGCTCGTACGGCTCCGTGTTGCTCAGCCACTTCCTCTTCACCAGACGCTCAAAGAATGGCTGAGAGACAGACAGACAGAGAGACAGGCAGGCAGAGACAGACAGACAGACAGACAGACAGAGAGACAGACAGACAGACAGACAGACAGACAGACAGAGACAGACAGACAGACAGAGACAGACAGACAGACAGACAGGCAGGCAGGCAGACAGACAGACAGGCAGACAGAAAGGAGTGATTTAAGTGTAAAGGTCATTGCACACTGTCGTACACTAAACTAAACTAAACTAAACTGTCTCTCTGTGTGTTGTTGGCCAGAATAAATGAAGGTTAAAAGTTAAATAGAAATCAAAGAGCTGTTGTTGATACAGAAACAAGAGAGGTGTGACCTCGACACAACAGAGAGAACAGAAAACACTTGAGTGTTAACACTTACAACAACAGTGACCTATTGTGGCCATGTTTCTGTGTGCGTGTGTGACTGCGTGCGTGTGTGCATGAGTGCGTGCGCGCGCGCGTGTGCATGTGTGTGTTTGTATCTGTGTGTGGTGATGGCGCATTGTATATGACGCATGCCTTTGGTTTCCCACTGTTACATCAACCAATGTGTCCCTGAGCAAGGCACTTAACCCCTAGTTGCTCCAGAGGCGTGTTACCTCTGACATAAATAGCAATTGTAAGTCGCTCAGCTAAATCAGTCAGCTAAATTACATGTAATGTAATGTTTGTGTCTCTGTGTGTGTGTGTGTGTGTGTGTGTGTTTGTGTGTGTGTCCCTGTCTGTGTGTGTGTGTGTGTGTGTGTGTGTGTGTGTGTGTGTGCGTGTCTGTGTGTTTGTGTCTGTGTGTGTGTGTGTGTGTGTGTGCGTGTCTGTGTGTTTGTGTCTGTGTGTGTGTGTGTGTGTGTGTGTGTGTGCATGTCTCTGTGTGTCCCTGTGTGTGTGTGTGTGTGTGTGCGTGTCTGTGTGTTTGTGTCTGTGTGTGTGTGTGTGTGTGTGCATGTCTCTGTGTGTCCCTGTGTGTGTGTGTGTGTGTGTGTGTGTGCGTGTACCCTGATGTGAAGGTAGAGGCGTTCAGACAGCACTCTGACTCCCTGCTGAACAATGTGGTCCAGGGCTTTGTTGGCCCGACGCAGAGAGTCCTCGCTGACCGACGGATCACACTGAGCACAGCGCTGCACGAACCCTCTGAAAACACACACACACACATACACAGGGACACAGAGACACACGCACACACACACACACACACACACACACAGAGGGAGCCACACAGACACACACACACACATACATACAATACTTAGTGGGGACCGTGATCCTACACGTACAAAGTGAAGACCACAGTCTACAAACATAAAAAAAAATGCTTCGTTCGATAGTGGAGAGTGAGAGGAAATGTGGGGAGAATGACGTGCAGCAAACGGTCCGGCAAGGCGGGGATAGACCCGAGGACTCGCAGCTCTGGGCATGTGCGCTGTAATCATTCGGCTATCGGGCGCTATGTTGTATACGGATGTGGCGCTGCTGGGAGGGGAGGGGCACTAGCCATTTGGTTTTATTCTATTCCTTGAAATATAACGACAATAAAGGCTTTGTGTCTTAGTGTTTCAGGTGTCAGAGGGACAAAGATTTGATGTTATCAGAATCAATATTTATACAACAAATTCATGGGAAACAATTGTTGTGCAGTGGTTAAAGTACTACGTTAGCCTGACCAGCCAGACCCACATCCAGATGTTGGGTCTGGGAACTCGCCATTGGCAGGGCTCAATCCGAGGGGTGGGATAAACGGTTGTCTTTCAAATTCCCTCTGCACGCAATAGGATAGCTCTACAACCAACCAGAGCAACGCTAGTTCATAGATTAAACTTTAAACTCTGAACCCATCTTCCTTTTTTCAGAATGACTTCAGTGCCGTTCTTTGTTCTTTTCTCAAAGAAAAGCTTAACTCCAAGTCTTCCAGAGTTGCGGCCAAAGCCGATTCCAAAGACCGCTGTTCGCCAGCAGCAGCGGCCATCTTCTTTGTTTTCAAGTAGCAGGGAATTCACTCTGCCATCATTAGGTTAAGCCCCGCCTACCGACTCTATACACGATGTGATTGGCCTGACCAGAGTTTGGTTTTTCCAGCTCGCAAGCCAACGGAGAGTTGCTAGATGACCCTGGCTGCAAATTACATCTGCTGCCGCCAGGGTGGTCTAGATTTCTAGGCTAGTAATCGAAGGAAAGAGCGCAAATGAAATACAAACAAAGATTATTAGTAAGGTCCAAAATCAAATGTACATAATGCCCAGAATATAAACTGGTGAGAGAGTCTTCCACATAGGTCATTTGTTCCAGCATCATTCTGACCTATATTTAGGTTTCAATCTAGTGGCCGTAGTAGTTCTGACGGGAGCAAAGCAGGAAGTAAGGTGAGGAAGTATAAGAGCGCCAAATTTCCTGGTAGCGAATTGACGAATCCTACTATGGCCACGCCAAGACCCGCCCTTCAATAGCATTCACACACTACTATTGGCCAGGCGTCCATGCTTACATGTACAGGTCCTATCCCCTGACCAATCGGCTTATCCTAACCTTAACCACTCAAGGTCAATGCCTAATCCCAACCAATCGAGCTGCTATGGAAGGTCTTGGCGTGGCCATAGTAAGATTCGTAAATTAGTTTCCCAGTAAGGAGGCAGGTTGGGGGGGGGGGAGGGGGGGGTGGATGGGTCAAACACATTCATTCACGTTCATGTCCAGTTTGAAAAGAAAAGACAGAGAATGATAGATACAGTATCCTCGTACGGTTTGGAAGACTGAAACTGGTGTGAACAGTAAAGTGTAATCCAAACAGCTGAACAGGATATTTCTTTTGCAAAAGAGAAGTTTGTGAGCCAGTGAACCAGTTGGTTTATGTCTGTTGGTACCTGAACGGAGGGCAGCAATTGACCAGGGCGATGGTTTTGGACACGTATCCGTCCTCGTTGTCCCCGAACATGCCGTTTTGCATCCCTTCATGAAACATCTCAACTTTACGCTGAAAACTAAAACAGTTACAGTTACATCATAACTCTAATCATTATCACCATATGTGTGTGTGTGTGTGTGTGTGTGTGTGTGTGTGTGTGTGTGTGTTTCCTGCTTGTCGGTCAACGGTTAATGATCGGTTAACATTTCATTTCACTGTGCTTTCTTTTGGAAGGCTGGCTGCCAAAACTCACCACTAAACGCTAGCTATCAGTAAACAGAATTGACGTGGTGATAAGTGGTGGATAGCGCCTGTTGTGCGCGCCAGTGTCTGTGTGTGTGTGTGTGTGTGTCAGCCCCCGTGAAGCTTCGACATGCAGACAGCAGAGGAACAGAAGAAAGTAGCTGCACCAGAACAGAACTATTTTGTTTACCTGCCATGTGGCGAATAGCCCTCTGAGATTTACTTGCCAAACGGAAGATTTACCCGCATTTGGCGACTGCCGAGTGTTAATTGTGTGCGTGTGTGTGTGTGTTTGTGTGTGTGTGTGTGTGTGTGTGTGTGTGTGTGTGTGTGTGTGTGTGTGTGTGTGCGCGTGCATGCGTACCTGTACAGGAAGTCTGCCAGGCCGTTGAGGCTGCACTGAGCCACTCTGGAGCCCAAACTCCTGTTGATGGAGGCCGAACGCTCGAGATCCACCTGCAGCCTCTGAAACAACAAACACACACACACACACACAGACACAGAAATTATGGTTTATTTTTGACTAGAGGCAGAATACACAGAATACAGAGACTGCAGGAGCTTTACAACATAGTTTGGTGTAAGGTGGACATAAAACTCAGTCCGACCTCTCTTAAATCAGTCTTTTTTCCTGTCTTGACGTGTTTTGAGATTATCCTAAATTTCAAGTCTTGGTTGTGAAGTTAAATCACGTGAACATTGTCAACAACCAATGGGTGCTCTCCGTCCAGCACCAAACAGGAAGCAGCAAACCGGCTAGAGCCAGTGTTGTACATGCTTACAATGGCGCTAACTAAACTCTAAAGAAGAAAAGTTTCTGTTCTTTTTAAACCTTCTGAAGAGAGTCATTCAGCGGAGATTTACCGGCGGCTAAACACGGACATAGCTAGCTAGCTTGGTTGAATTTTTCAAAACTAAACTAGTTGTAGTCTTGCAAACTGTGACCCTGCAAGATCCCGAGTCTTTGCAAAATCTTCTAGTCTGTGACTAAAACCTCAGTGACATTATAACAGGTGGTCGTTAGATGTGAGATGGTGTCACACTAGAGTCTTCGGCCTACAGTCTCTAACGGGAGCAGAGGACACAGATGATCTCGGCTGAAGGGACTCGTGATGCACACAGTCCCCAGAACGTCCCTAAACCCTCACACACACACACACACACACACACACACACACACACACACACACACACACACACACACACAGAGTGAGAAAGGGTAACAGTGTTTACCTGTATGACGGTCTTGGCCAGAGTGATCTGATACTCCTCGATGTGCAGCGTCTCCATCCATCTCTTCTCCTCCTCGTCCAAGACCTGACTCAGCTCTGTGGTCACTTTAGTCTGCAAAACACACACACACACACACACACACACATATAGGCACACAGACACACACAGGCACAGACACATACACACACACACACACACACACACACACACACACACACACATATATAGGCACACAGACACACACACAGGCACAGACACATACACACACACACACACACACACCTCTGAGTTACTAACAACACACAACAGAACTGCAACAGAACAAATGGGCTTTTCACACGGGGAGCAACACTTGGCCTGCGTGGTCGCGTGGATCCGCAGGGTCACTGCGCTCCTCATGTGAACAGACAGGCAGAAAACGCTATGCGAGGAAACGGCAGGCGATCAATGTGTGGTAACCATGGAGATACTGCATCCCTGCCATACAACTGAATGAGATTAGCTGACTGTGGTATCAGTTTTTCCTAATCACAGTCTGGTTTATAACAAATAGTGGCAATCCTAAGCCCTATCTTGCACCCGTCGCAGCGCGGCGCAAAGCCCAACGCAAGTGTCTTTGCTGGTTTAAGACCGTCCAGCGCCCGTGCATGTTACGCCCAAAAAACACCTATGAATTAGTGAAGACACTAAGTACAACCCTTTAGAACCATGCGCCCGGCGCACGGACCCTTTTTTCCGCCGTCAAACTAGCAAAAGTGGATTTGGACACACCCTAAACGCACCTGTGCCTGGCGCTTCACGCCGTGACCTTAGATCGTTAAAATAGGGCCCCCAGTCTTTCCTAACCACAGACTGTTATTGTCGATAGGTAATGTTTTCTAAATTAACATAGTCATTATTACTGACGTTACCTGATACATCCAGTCATAACTGGAACATTTTGGTTGCCTTGTTCAGTGTTCGGTAGCACCTTGCCAACCAAAGCTAC
>NC_050177.1:5505556-5520556 GCF_008315115.2 Sander lucioperca
AAATAGTATTATTTTACTACGCTATAATTAAATGTGAAATGTAAAAGCTTAAATGGAAATACTTAAATTAAAATCTCAAATAGAAAAAAAGAAATCATTTTATTTTACCCTTTCCCTTTCATAATTTTCCATTTTCAATTTGACATTTTATCTTTTGAATTTTACGTTTTTACATTTGACATTGACATTTTAAGATTCACCTTTTACATTTCGATTTAACATTAAGCTTTTCATTTAGAAGTGACAGGTGTCGATGTAAATGAGGAGGCTGGTGGGGGGGGGTCTGAAACCACTTCCAGCTGACAGCGGGGTCTCTGAGTATTACTCGTCGACCGGTAAGCAAGCGATCCCGGCCACCGCCAGCTGGCTGTCACCTAAGACTGGAGCTTCCAAGTCCGACAGCAAATGTGCAATTGACCTCTCGCCGGCCCCTCCCCCAAAACGGCCATTGTCCAACCACACATCATAGCAACTGTTACTATGTGAGTAGGTCCGACAAACATTGACTCCAAACAAGATGGTGAAGCGGTGCGCCCACGGCGTTTGTAAATCGGACACTAGATACCCCGAGAGATTGTCTGGAGGAGTTGTGTTCTTTCCATTCCCAAAGCCGAAAACGCAACGTGAGCGGTGCCTACAATGGATACAACAGTCTGGAGGCCCCACTCACAGTTAAATGTGTCGAACGTTACGAAGCATAAATACGTCTGCTCAAAGGTAAGGCTAACAGCTAACTAGTTACCGTGTTGTCTAGATCTACTAACTAGAGGCAAGAACACAAATTGGACCAAAGTTATGATTACCATGGATATCATTGCCAGAATGTTAACCTACTCTCTAAGCTAAGTTTAACGAGCCCTTTAGCTTTAGCCAACATTAGTTAACATGTTAGCTAACGCTAGCTACATTGCTAGCTGCTGTTGTGTTGGGTCTTTGAGCTCCCCAACTTTATTTTTCATCAGTTTACAACAAAGTCGAACATAGCGCCCCAACAAGCAACTTTAAATAATTTTGTTTTTATCTTTCATGTAGCATTTTATGAACAGAAAACCTACCCCTGAGTTCCCCAATCCCGCATTTGAGGTCCAGGTCATGGGGTTTCTCAGATTTTGCTTGAGACCGGTAAGCATTAGCCTCGATAGTAGTCGTGTCTCCTTCATTGCGTATTTTTATATTTTGAATATATCCCTCCACTGCATACTGTAACCCCTTTTGCCTCGATCTGGAGGATACCGCAGAGGTATTGCTCCAAAGAAGGTCACTGACACGCATGGGTATACCTCTTCCCGTCATGGCAATCTGTCGCGCTGGTCGTGTTTGACCATTTGTTTGTCGGACGTAGCAACAGTAACTAAGGGGGGCGGGGCTCGGCGAAAGGCTAATTGGCCATCAATTTTTGTAAAAACTGCCCATATTCAAACTGTACACAGTTAATTTCTCGCAGTCTCAGAAATTAATTTAGTGGTGAAATAGCAGACGAAAAAAAACAATTAACTGGTATAACTTATGTTGTCAGTTAATTGTAGCGTTGACCGGCATGAAATCAGCATATGTCAGACTGACCTGCCGGTCGCCGGTCATGGCCGAGCACGTGAAAACTGGCCAATTCCGGTCACCGGCCAGTCTATCGGTGCATCTCTACTTTAGAACATTGTTATTATTGGTATATTTATTAGTATCTTGTCTGTGAATGCTCCTCTTCGTGTCTTTCATTGAAACCGTTGAGTGAAGACACTCTTATTGGTCTGTATGTCCTTGTTTTGGATGGAAACAGAGAAGGTAACGCTCGCCGTTTTAAGCACGTCGTTGACGGTGTCAAACGGTTCCAGTTTGGAGCATTTTCACCAAATATCTGACGCTAAATATCTACAGCTTTCTGTCGGTGGAAGCAGGAATAAAACATAGGGATGTGTATGTGTGTGTGTGTGTGTCTGTGTGTGTCTGTCTGTCTGTCTGTGCGTGTATATGTGTGTGTGTGTGTGTGTGTGTGTGTGTGTGTAACCTGAAGAATCTGCTGAGTCACCCTTCACCTGCTCAGATCCTCCAGGAGCAGCGGAAGCTTTTAGAAAAGCGTCTGTGTTCAGCTCAGAGTGAAGTGCCTTTAATTTACTGGGAAATCTGAGCTCTGCTTCCACATTTTTCCGTCTCCGGCGGTTTGTCGGTCCGTACAAACTGCCACTAGAGACTCCAAATCTACTCAGTAATTCAGAGCAACACGCCCAATTTGGGGGCTGCCTTTGTTTGGGTCCGCCGTGGCGTTTGACATGCTCACGCTTGTTTTAAAGTTTAAATGAAAAACCTTCATCAACGTTTTGGTCGTCTTTTTCCAACACATTTTGTGGCTTTCCCACCGATCTTTCTGCCACTTTTTTCAACGTTTGTCAACTTTTTCTGAGCCGTTTGAAGTTTTTGTGTTTTTCTTTTCATTTTTTCCCCAAAACATTTCACTTTTTTCTGAAATTTGACATTTGTGTCACTTTTTTGACATTTGTGTCACTTTTTTTGACATTTGTGTATCAATTGTTTTTTCTTCAAATGCTAAAAAATTGACTAAAACACCCAAATTCAATGAAAGTAGTGAACTGGTTATTTATTTAACTTGTGAAGAGCGTTGTAGTGAACCATCCACGTTATTTTTTTTTGGACAATTTGTTTGAAAGAAACTGCGAAAATGGGTCAGATATGACCCGAGGACACCAGGAGAGTTAAAGTCCTAACCGTAATGAGTACGAAACGTAGATTTTCTGTGACCGTGCGGCCGTTTCACAGCGTTAAATAGTATTGTAGTAGTACATATACATATATGTAGTTTTGGGAATAACTGGCAATCAAGCTAGTGTGTCCTAACTGAGCCGTCTCTCTCTCTCTGCAGAATAATAAGCTTGTTCCCTGCAGGCACAGCTGGGGAACAGCTGTCTGTCTGTCTGTCTGTCTGTCTGTCTGTCTGTCTGTCTGCCTGCCTGTCTGTGTTTGTCTCTGTCTGTGTGTGTGTCTGTCTGTCTGTCTGTCTGTCTGTCTGAATATAAACCAACACTCGGCCCGAGTTACGCAACCAGAAATAAGCCGAGAGAGTCTGGGACCAATCAGAGCAGACCCGTCGCCCTGACCTCTGTGGTTATGAAGTCCTTTGAGCGCCTTGTGCTTTCACACCTCAAAGCCATCACCGACCCCCTCCTGGACCCCCTGCAGTTTGCCTACAGAGCCAATAGGTCTGTAGACGATGCAGTCAACCTGGCCCTCCACTACATCCTCCGGCACCTGGACTCCGCAGGAACCTACGCCAGGATCCTGTTTGTGGACTTCAGCTCTGCCTTCAATACCATCATCCCGGCTCTGCTTCAGCAGAAACTCTCCCAGCTTGGTGTGCCTGACTCCACCTGCAGGTGGATCACTGACTTCCTGTCTGACAGGAAGCAGCATGTGAAGCTGGGGAAACACGTCTCCGACTCACAGACCATCAGCACCGGATCCCCCCAGGGCTGCGTTCTTTCTCCTCTGCTCTTCTCCCTGTACACCAACAGCTGCACCTCCAGTCACCAGTCCGTCAAGCTTCTAAAGTTTGCGGACGACACCTCCCTCATCGGACTCATCTCTGATGGAGACGAGTCCGCCTACAGGTGGGAGGCTGACCACCTGGTGACCTGGTGCAAGCAAACAATCTAGAGCTCAACGCTCTAAAGACAGTGGAGATGGTTGTGGACTTCAGAAAGAACCCAGCCCCACCTGCCCCCATCACCCTCTGTGGCTCCACAATCGACACTGTGGAGTCTTTCCGCTTCCTGGGAACTACCATCTCCCAAGACCTCAAGTGGGAGCTGAACATCAGCTCCCTCGTCAAGAAAGCACAACAGAGGATGTACTTCCTGCGGCAGCTGAAGAAATTCAACCTGCCAAAGACAATGATGGTGCACTTCCACACAGCCATCATTGAGTCCATCCTCACATCCTCCATCACCATCTGGTACGCTGCTGCCACTGCCAAGGACAAGGGCAGACTGCATCGTGTCATTCGGTCAGCTGAGAAGGTGATTGGCTGCAATCTGCTGCCGCTCCAGGACCTATACGCCACCAGGACTCTGAAGCGTGCTGGAAAGATTGTGGCTGACCCCTCCCACCCCGGACACAAGCTCTTTGAGCCACTCCCCTCTGGCAGGAGGATGAGGTCCATCAGGACCAAAACCACATTAACAGTTTTTTCCCCTCCGCCACTAGCCTTCTAAACAAGGCTCGAAATCCACCCTGACTCTCTCCAAACTACACCTCTGGCTCCTCATGCCACTGTACCTACTCTGCTGTAGCGTCCCTTTTCACTACTGTTTAACTCATTTTACTATTTATTTAAATTTATTTTATCGTTATTAATACGTACTGTGTGTATATGTTTATACTTATATTGTTTATATCTTTTTATCCTTCTTATATTTGTATATTTGTATGTGTGACATGCTCCAACAACACCATGACAAATTCCTCGTATGTGCAACGTACTTGGCAATAAAGCCCTTTCTGATTCTGATTCTGTCTGTCTCTATCTATCTGCCTGTCTGTCTGTCTGTCTGTGTTTGTCTCTGTCTGTGTGTGTGTGTGTGTCTGTCTGTCTGTCTGTCTGAATATAAACCAACACTCGGCCCGAGTTACGCAACCAGAAATAAGCCGAGAGAGTCTGCGACCAATCAGAGCACAGGAGAGAGAGAGTCTGGGACCAATCAGAGCACAGGAGAGAGAGAGTCTGGGACCAATCAGAGCACAGGAAGTCATTTCTTATCTTATCAGTTGTTTCGAGTCTTTTCATCTTTGAGAACACAACGAGCCTCTGACGGATGATTTATCTGTTTTTATTTACATGTCATGTCTTTGAAAAATAGTGTGTGTGTGTGTGTGTGTGTGTGTGTGTGTGTGTGTGTGTGTGTGTTTGGGGGTTTTAAGAGTCTTTAAAGTGGACTTCCTGTTTCACGTTTCAGCTGTAACCTGCAGCAACACGCCGACAGAAGCCGTGCCGAGCAGCCGCCGGTTCGAGTCCGTAACGTGACCCCAGAGTAATGGAGGAGGAGTGTGTGAAGGGTAAATTCCTCCGTTTTAATCTGTCATCACTCCGTCTGTCCTTCTCTTCACCCCAAACATGAACTACCTGCAGGAATCACCACGGCTACCATAACCCTGGCTCAGACTCTGCAGCGGCATCACGTCTCCACGGACAACAGTTTACAGATGTGATCAGATGTGTTCTGGTCCAAACACACGGAGGTCACCCAGCTTTCTCTAAACAGAAGCTGATAGTAGTGATAGATGATGATTTCCTAACACAACGTCCCAGCTGTTTCTGACGCACAAGCATGCACACACAAGCATGCAGAGACACGCACACACACGGACACACACACACACACACACACACACACACACACTTACACACACGCACAGACATGCACACACACGCACAAGCATGCACACACATGCGTGCGCATACACACACACACACACACACACACACACACACACACACACACACACACAGACACATACGCACACACACACGCACACACACACGGGCACGCATGCACACACACGAACATGCACATAAGCACGCACAGACACACACGGACACGAACGGAGAAGCATGCACACACACACACACACGGACACACACAGACACGAACGGACAAGCATGCACACACATGCGTGCGCACACACACACACACACGCACGCACACACACACACACACAGACACACACACGCACACACACGGACACGGACACGCACACACACGAACATGCACATAAGCACGCACAGACACAAACATGCACGGTGGCACGGACAAGCATGCACACACACATGCACAGACACACACACACACGGACACACAGGCAAGCACGCACACACACGCACGGACACGAACGGAGAAGCATGCACACACACATGCATGCATATACACACACACACACACACACACACACACACACACACACAGGCATGCATGCACGGACACGAACACACACGGACAAGCTTGCACACACACGCATGCACACGGACACGCACGCACACGGACGCACAGACAGACACACACACACACACACACACACACACACACACACACAACCACATTTATCCGACAGCTTGAGTTCCTTTACAGATTCTGATTATTAAAACATAATGAAGTATATTTTGATGCTAATGTTCTGATGTTTGATCAAACGTAGGCAGAGAGCTTGAGCAGTTTCTCGCTGATGAAAGGTTCAACAACGAGCCTGATATTCATATTATCATCCATCATATTATCATCCATCATATTATCATCAATCAATCATATTATCATCAATCATATTATCATCAATCATATTATCATCCATCATATTATCATCCATCGTATTCATATTATCACCGTGATAATAATCACTCCAGAGTGCCAGAGGACAAATTGTTTGTGTTGAAGCTTCAGCTTTCAGATCTACACGCTCACATAAGCAGCCAGAATGCATGAAGACAACAATCAGCACAGAGTCAAGCCGAGGTCAGAGGCTCCCACACACCTGAACGCACCTGAACGCACCACAGGAGCTATTGTAAACAACTCAAAATGTTCTTTACTACAGGTTTATGCTACGACTTTCGTACTTACGTGCTTTCACTGTGTGTGTGTGTGTGTGTGTGTGTGTGTGTGTGTGTGTTTGACAGTGTGTGTGTGTGTGTGTGTGTGTGTGTGTGTGTGTCTGTGTGTTTGTGTGTGTGTTTGTCAGTGTGTGTGTGTGTGTGTGTGTGTGTGTGTGTGTGTGTGTGTGTGTGTTTGTCAGTGTGTGTGTGTGTGTGTGTGAGTGTGTGTGTGTGTGTGTGTGAGACGTGATGTAATTTTTCTTAGTAATCAGTTTGATTTAGAAATGTGATCATATTGTCTCTAGAAGTGTTTGTTTTTGTTAGGGAAATTAAATCTAAATCCAATCGGCGCCCACATTTTAGGAAAGAATCGGATCGCGACAGAACATATCGTCCCTCGTGTTTACACGTTGATGCATTAGTAATATATTAACGTTCAAATATTGGCTTTTGTATGAACTGACTTTGGCCGGTTGAAAAGTTTTACATTACCAGCCTGACCAACCCGACAGGTTTGTGTTTGTGTGTGTGTGTGTGTGTGTGTGTGTGTGTGTGTGTGTGTGTGTGTGTGTGTGTAAATATAGAGTGATGCAGGTACAAACAGCTCTGACTTCTACTCTTGTTTAGCAATGACACAAAACACATACGCACAAACTCTAACACACATACACACACACACACACACATGCACGCACGCACGCACACACACACACACACACACACACACACACACACACACAGAGACACACACACACATGCACGCACACACAGAGACACACACACAGAAAAACACAGGCACACACGCACGCACACACACGCACACACACACACACACACACCTTGTCGCTTTCCCCATCCGATTATTACCTTATTATTTAAAACTTTGGTCGCGTTTAACATGAACTTCCGACTATATTTATTACATAAAATAAGGTAAAAGCATATCAGGTCTTCTTTAATAAACACACTGCTGTTGGTAATATAATATGTTGTGTAACATGAGGAGCCTCCGTTAAGAGAAACTTCTGGATGTTCAGGCGAGGACTTGTTTCAGCAACGTGTGTGTGTGTGTGTGTGTGTGTGTGTGTGTGTGTGTGTGTCTGTGTGTGTGTCTGTGTGTGTGTGTCTGTGTCTGTGTCTGTGTGTGTGTGTGTGTCTGTGTGTGTGTGTGTGTGTGTGTGTGTGTCTGTGTGTGTGTGTCCACCACGAGCACACAGCGACAAACACAAATGAACAGAGAACTCTGTAATGAAACATTATCTAACAGTGTAGTGAAGCGGCTCTGTTGTAAAGGCTAACGTTGCTCGGTTGGCACAATTACATCTTGTTAGAAAGCACAGCCGAAACAATTTGTCATAAACTAAGTAACAATACGGCATTGATAACTAAGCCAAACGGTGCTGCCACTACTATTTTAGTGATTTATAAGCAACCTGTTTCTTGCAGATTGTCACGTTACTGAGAATACAGCTGTTGGAAGGTAATATATGAAGTAGAAGCTAACTCTGACAGCTGTAGGGCAGCTAACATTAACGTTAGCTGTCTCCATGAAGCTACCAGCTAAGCTAACTCTGACAGCTGTAGGGCAGCTAACATTAACGATAGCTGTCTCCATGAAGCTACCAGCTAAGCTCCTACAACTCTGATAGCTGTAGGGCAGCTAACGTTAGCTGTCACCATGAATCTCCAAGCTAAGCTAACTCTGACAGCTGTAGGGCAGCTAACATTAACTTTAGTTGTCTCCATGAAGCTCCCAGCTAAGCTCAAATAATTCGCGACGCAGTTAGGAAACAAGAACGCGCTAACTAATGTTAATATAAGCACTTTGGCTCGGTGGATGATGATGTTCAAGTCACGTCAAAACTATCTCCCATCCTTCTTACGATTTCCAGCCGCAGCCTGTCACTCCCCCCTGTACTAACGTTACTCGGTACGTAACGTTAGCTCCGTAATGTTGTACTAACGTGTTGTACGTAACGTTAGCTCCGTAATGTTGTACTAGCGTTACTCGGTACGTAACGTTAGCTCCGTAATGTTGTACTAACGTTACTCGGTCGGTACGTAACGTTAGCTCCGTAATGTTGTACTAACGTTACTCGGTCGGTACGTAACGTTAGCTCCGTAATGTTGTACTAACGTTACTCTGTACGTAACGCTAGCTCCGTAATGTTGTACTAACATTACTCTGTACGTAACGCTAGCTCCGTAATGTTGTACTAACGTTACTCGGTCGGTACGTAACGTTAGCTGCGTAATGTTGTACTAACGTTACTCTGTACGTAACGCTAGCTCCGTAATGTTGTACTAACGTTACTCAGTACGTAACGTTAGCTCCGTAATGTTGTACTAACGTTACTCGGTCGGTACGTAACGTTAGCTCCGTAATGTTGTACTAACGTTACTCAGTACGTAATGTTAGCTCCGTAATGTTGTACTAACGTTACTCGGTCGGTACGTAACGTTAGCTCCGTAATGTTGTACTAACGTTACTCAGTACGTAACGCTAGCTCCGTAATGTTGTACTAACGTTACTCAGTACGTAATGTTAGCTCCGTAATGTTGTACTAACGTTACTCGGTCGGTACGTAACGTTAGCTCCGTAATGTTGTACTAACGTTACTCAGTACGTAACGCTAGCTCCGTAATGTTGTACTAACGTTACTCAGTACGTAATGTTAGCTCCGTAATGTTGTACTAACGTTACTCGGTCGGTACGTAACGTTAGCTCCGTAATGTTATACTAACGTTACTCGGTACGTAACGTTAGCTCCGTAATGTTGTACTAACGTTACTCGGTACGTAATGTTAGCTCCGTAATGTTGTACTAACGTTACTTGGTCGGTACGTTAGCTCCGTAATGTTGTACTAATGTTACTCATCGAGTAATCGAGATCGCGATTTTATAACGATTTATCATGCAGGCCTAGTTCAAATGACTCTGTACGTAATTGGATAGTCCTTCAACCAATCAGCCCAACGGTTCGGGTGACGTACTTTGCAGACGGGTTGCTGCGCTTCGGTGGCCGCCATGTTGAATGTAAACAAAAAGCTGCTTGCCGTCGCTTCTCTATCGTCATCGTGTTAAACCCGCCAATAGCGCGCCAGGTGGATAAGCCAGTTTGTGATTGGTTCCCGCAGATTTGTAACAGAAGCAGGATAGATAAACGTACAGGTTTCCAGCCTGAGCTGCAGGGAGAAATCAAATTGCCGGCAGATCGGGCCTGGTTTACCCAGTCTAGCCAATATGAACACATTGTTGACTCTGTGCCATGAAGAATTAAGGAAGTTCTGAAAGTGTCTATACATAAATATTCTGTCACAGTTTGACACAGTGGGAGTTAAAGTGTTTTAACATGTAAACAAGGGTGTGGAGGAACTGGGAACACACTTGAATCATTCATTACAAAATAGCGCAAGAGTAAACAGGGTGCCATAAACAATAGAAGTCCTTAAGAAAGTTTCCAGGAAACGGACACACACACACACACACACACACACACACACACACACACACACACACACACACACACACACACTTCATGTGGAAACTCAAGGAAAGAATGCATCTCAATGTCACCTTCACTAACATGTCTGTCTGTCCATACGTCTCTCTCTCTCTCTCTCTCTCTCTCTCTCTCCTGTTCATTGTCGGGGTCTAAAATAGCTGCAGAATGCCGGCAGACGTTGATAAGATCAGTCCGGGTGGTATGAAAACAAAACTGGACCATAACTTTAACACACACAGAGAGAGAGAGAGAGAGAGAGAGAGAGAAAAAGAGAGGGACCACCTATATATATTTGTCTGAAACATCTTCAGACTAAAACTAACATCTGCACATTTCTCTCTAACTGCACTTTATGTCAAAATTACAAAATATATCTTTGCTCATTATTTGCTAAGATCACACAAAACCATCTGACCCATATTCTCAGGCCGTCTGTTACCTTCGCTTTGCCAGACCTTCCTCCTCCACAGCGCTGCAGAGGGAGGTCTGGCTAGTCCACACAGCACTCTGGGATGGGAGAAAAACGTGCTCTGGTTTATTGGTATTTCTTTAAACCAATCACAATCGTCTAAGCTCCGGACGGAGCCACGGTGCCTCTAACTAAATAGCCTCGGGAAGGAACTTGTTTTGGTGGAACGTGTACGTTCAAAAGTAGTTTTAGTCGTGCAACAGAAAACTCAGATTGGACAGATAGTCTAGCTAGCTGTCTGGATTTACCCTGCAGAGATCTGAGGAGCAGTTAACCATAGTCCTCAGAAATCCACCGGAGGTTAGAACGCCAACACAGAGACAGAGGAAGGAGACGGACATCCAGGTGAAAAGAGAGCGATCCGGTGGATTTCCGTCGGCAACGGAGCGATCCCGGAAGTGGAACATCAAGGATATAGACTGCCTTTACGGTAAGTAAGTACACATTACATTACATTTAGCTGAGGCTTTTTTACGGGAGTGTAAAGCGCAGCAGCTGCTAAATTTCCACTCTTCATTACAAAAGGTGAATAATACAGCACCAAAACAGCTGTTTCAACGTATTTTTTCAGTCAGAAAGGTTTCTTTCATTTTAAATGTGTTTATGCTCCCAAAAAGAAGCATATGGATCATCTCTGAAAATTAATAATTGACTAGTGCAGTGCCCGTTGAAAATGTGTCCGTTTGGAACGGGCCGATTGCTTGGCCTGTGGTATTGCTGCTTGTAGAATTCATCAAAACCAAATTGTAGCTTACCCCAAAATTACTTACAGAAGGACCCCAAACCACTTCAAATGCACCTCCCCTGTATATCCTACTACTAACTTGTGATTTACCTGACAGAGAACGTTGCAGATTCAGAATAATCACAAAATATCACAATGACAATGTGGAGTAATCAGACATTAGCCTCATGGACTCATGGCAGTGCGCTACCCAACCGGCCCGTTAATCAGAGAGACAGAGAGAGAGAGAGAGAGAGAGAGACAGGGTTGTCTCGTGTCGTATGATCGTTAATGAATTTAACATTGCAGCAGAGGTGTTAATTTCCATACAGGTTTAGTGGCTTGACCGTTAACGGTGAAGTAGGGGATTTGATTCGTGGGGGTATTTTGGTGACAGTAATGTTATTAGTTAGCAGTATAGACTACTTAATTAACCAGGGGTGAGTCTGATGAAAAGTGCTGTGACTGCCCGGTTCAGTTCTGCGATTTTTTCGCATTGCACAGCGCTGTGAAGGAATAATCTCAGAGATTACGTTACGTTCTGTAGTTGTACAGCGTTGTGCATGTGGCGTCTGCGTGTGGCGTGCAGGTACCTTCCCACCAAACACGCCCCCCCAAACTTGACAACGATGTGACTCAAAAACAGTGTCTGGTAGCCTGCCTATTAGTGGCATCACGCTCTGTCTGCTTGTTGTCTGTAGCTGGTTGTGCTTTGCATGTGTGGGATTCTGAAACGTCCTTAAATTCGGGAATTGTCATTTGTTTATTCAAAGTCAAAGACAGTCCAAAGTAGTGCTACTCTGGACATTTTTGTGGGTCTGAGGTGTATGTCACATTTTAGCTGCCAAAGTGCTCACTCAGTGTGCAGTGTGAGAGGGGGAGTGGCCAGCGGCTAGAGCGGAAAAAGCCAATGTGTGCTTCTTTTACCGATATATATTTAACGATATCTTTTGCATTTCTAATCCGAACAACGTCAAACTTGGCACTGCACTTACTCGTGCCCGTAGCAAGACACCTGTCAAGTTTGAAATCCATTGGACTAACTGTTCTAGAGATATGCGCATAACACACACAAACACACACACACACACACACACACACACACACACACACACACACACAGACAGACGTTCCTGCAATTTATAGATAGATTTAGAAAGGTCATTTTTCCTCCATCCATATACATTTTTGGCCCTTCATATGAAAGAATTTGGGCACCTCTGCTCTGAATGCTTTCACACATTTATCCGTGAGTTCTTTGAGAAAACCCAGAAAGCATACCTGACAGTGGCTCTCTGGGTTTGACCTCCTCCACAGCCTCCTCCTGCACCAGCTGATCATCGGGGCCCTGGGACGAGTGGTCGTTTATGGACTCCCTCTTCAGCTTCCCCAGGCCCACCATCTTCATGAAGGACAGGCGCCGGCTGGTTGTGTCGCACTCGCTCTCCGAACCGTTCAGCTCGCCGTTGATGGAAGACTCCTTACGGGAGCCGAGGGAGTCGCGGTATTTCCCGGCAAACCTTGGAGGGACATAAAGAATATAAATGACAGAGTGAACAAATCCTACTTCATCTCAGCAAACTCTCCTTATCTCGTATTGCCTTGGAGCTCCCTCCAACCTTACTTTCTCTACTCTTTCCTCATCCGTCTTTACTTTAACTCCCATACTCCCTATGTCCCCCTTTGCCTTGACAGATTTGATCCCTTGCCTTTTTTACCTCAACACACTCTCATTATAGCTCTATATCTCAACAAACCACCCTTGCCCCTTCAAACTCCCATCATCCTTCTTCACCTTATCAGACTCCCCTGATCCCAAAACCCCACTATACATTCATTTCTTGACGAACTCCCATCATCCTTCTTCACCTTATGAGATTCCCCTGATCCCAAAACCCCAATATACCTTCATTTCTTGATGAACTCCCATCATCCTTCTTCACCTTATCAGACTCCCCTGATCCCAAACCCCCAATATACCTTCATTTCTTGACGGACTCCCATCATCCTTCTTCACCTTATCAGACTCCCCTGATCCCAAACCCCCAATATACCTTCATTTCTTGACGGACTCCCATCATCCTTCTTCACCTTATCAGACTCCCATGATACCCAAACCCCAATATACCTTCATTTCTTGACGGACTCCCATCATCCTTATTCATCTTATCAGATTCCCCTGATCCCAAAAACCCAATTGTCCCTTTAACCTGGACAAACTCCCATCATCACCTTCTTCGCTTTGTCTTATTTTACCTTGACAGATTCTATCCGTCTCATCAAACTCCTCATCAAGCCGCGCCGAAAACACGTGCATGCTAGAAATAGGTCAATGTCAAAATATTGACAAAATAAAGAAGAACACGCTATTATTTAATTGTATCAATGGGAAACAGACATGTGTACAGACAAGGCTAGCAGCAGCAGTAGGCCTGTCACCATGACAAATTTTGCTGGACGATAAATTGTCCCAGAAATGATTGCGATAAACAATAATATTGTTGTTCCGAGACCATTTTCATCTGATATAATGATAATGGCATAATAATGCAGGTAAACCCTTTTCAAATATCAATAAAGTTTTATTTCTAAAGAATATTTAACACTGGAACTGGAAGACATTTTAAATATCCTCAATAAATGAACAACACAACCAAAAACAATAAATAAAATGGAAATTTTTCTGGCCGCGATAAAAACATTATGGAGCTCATTTTTATTTATCATGCGATTAATTGAGTTATTGCATATTGCGACAGGCCTAAGCAGCAGCGCTGCGTCAGACACGTTTCTGGTGTGCAAAGACGTAGAAAACGCCACTGCAGTGTGCAGGAGGCCTTATTTTCTACTAGAGATGCACCGATAGACCGGCCGGTGACCGGAATTGGCCGGTTTTCATGTGCTCGGCCATGACATATGCTGGTCAATGCTCCAATTAACTGACAACATAAGTTACACCAGTTACAGTTCTCAAGGACGCAAGCAAACACGGACGCGACAGCACGGCCCCTTTCTCCTTTCTCTCAACTTCTCCGCCGTGTGTGGCGCGTACCCGCTCGCGATGTGAAGCGTGTGTCGGCGCTATTCTCGCACATGTAGGAACCTCGTGAATTAACCTGCAACATGTCAGCTGTTTGGGAATTCTTCAGCGTGTGTGCAGAAGATAACAAGTTTGCAATATGCAACACCTGCAAGGAGAAAGTAGGGCGTGGAGGGACGACACCAAAAACCTAAATCACATTTCTTTAGTTGGATATTGGATGTGAAAAGAAGGAAATGGTTCTAACATTGCTCTTTAGATGTGTGTCAATAATAAGTAATTTATATAGTTCTATTTTATAGTGATCCATTATCTGATTAAATTGTTTTCTATGTTCTGTGCAAAATGTTCTATTAAAGAAAAGATAGAAAATAAATATTTGTGTGTGCTGTAAAGTGGTTAGAAAAAATTTAATCGGAATCGGCTAAAATCGGTATCAGCCGGCCAAACTCAAAGAAAATCGGAATCGGCCTAGAAAGTTGTAATTGGTGCATCTCTATTTTCTACTGTTTACCTCAACAGACTTCCTTCAGAGCTCCTTCTTCCCCTCTTCTTTTTCTCTGCAGGTGAGGGCGTTCCTTGCAGCGATCCCTGCGGGGATGGCGTTGCACTTCCTTTGCTCCTCCCCGACAACCTCAGGTTCTTGCCCAGCTTTCCCAGAGTCTTCAGCGG
>NC_050177.1:5523056-5538056 GCF_008315115.2 Sander lucioperca
ACCGTTTAGCTGTCAGCATTTTAACCGTGTTTACTCCAGCTGCTAGCTAACGGTAGGCTAACGTTAGCTGCTGTCGAGTGTACCGTAACTAGCGTCCCGTGCGGCCATGTTTCAGTTCCCTCTAACGTCCGTTTTCTGAGCATTAGAGAGAAGCGCAGGCATTTAAGTGGTACCTAAACAAGGCACCGAAATTCACGTTGCTATGCGGTCCAGTGGATAACGGTCATTAAGGCACCGGGACTTGAACCCCCCCAAATAAAAACTCTTCGGATCTACACGATTCACGTGGATGACATTTTCCCATTCAAAACGGCGACTAGTTTGCAGGTATGTAAACTGAGTGCAAACACACAGACACGCAAGACCAGTGTTTCTCAAATAGGGGTATACGTGTCCCCCTAGAGGTACTCTGGAGGACGGCAGGGGTACGTGTCCCCCTAGAGGTACTCTGGAGGACTGCAGAGGTACGTGTCCCCCTAGGGGTACTCTGGAGGACTGCAGAGGTACGTGTCCCCCTAGAGGTACTCTGGAGGACTGCAGGGGTACGTGTCCCCCTAGAGGTACTCTGGAGGACTGCAGAGGTACGTGTCCCCCTAGGGGTACTCTGGAGGACTGCAGAGGTACGTGTCCCCCTAGAGGTACTCTGGAGGACTGCAGGGGTACGTGTCCTCCTAGAGGTACTCTGGAGGACTGCAGGGGGTACGTGTCCCCCTAGGGGTACTCTGGAGGACTGCAGGGGGTACGTGTCCCCCTAGAGGTACTCTGGAGGACTGCAGGGGTACGTGTCCCACTAGAGGTACTCTGGAGGACTGCAGGGGGTACGTGTCCCCCTAGGGGTACTCTGGAGGACTGCAGGGGGTACGTGTCCCCCTAGAGGTACTCTGGAGGACTGCAGGGGGTACGTGTCCCCCTAGAGGTACTCTGGAGGACTGCAGGGGGTACGTGTCCCCCTAGAGGTACTCTGGAGGACTGCAGGGGTACGTGTCCCACTAGAGGTACTCTGGAGGACTGCAGGGGTACGTGTCCCACTAGAGGTACTCTGGAGGACTGCAGGGGGTACGTGTCCCCCTAGGAGGTGGTTAAGACAATCATTTTCTGTATTACAAGCGCGAAATGTTATGTTTAAATATGCAAACGAGGCATTCTTCTTATTAAATGTGCGCAAGTTTGTGTACATTTTCAGAACAGCGGCAGCCCGGCAAAAAATGCCTCTGTGGACAGGTACCGTTACGTAACGTTTGTCTCTCTACCAGAGGGGTTGTTAACGTATCACTCAGAGGTCAGAGTGTCTCTCTGTATGTGTGTGTGTGTGTCTCTGTGTGTGTGTGTGTCTCTGTGTGTGTGTGTGTGTGTGTGTGTGTGTGTGTGTGTCTGTGTGTGTGTGTGTGTGTGTCTCTGTGTGTGCGTTGACCCTCTTATGAAAGTATAAAGTATCATAAAACTGAAGTAAAGAACATTTGGAGTGGCCTGACGTGTCATAAAGGTTTAAAGATTAAGCCGAGGCGAGCGCTGCTCCTCTGCAGGGCGGACGCCTCACGACACGGTCTGACATGTGATGATGTCACACGAAGACTCATCCAGCGGGTCAACAGGAAGCTGGCAACAGGACGGAGCCCGCCTGGTCATAAAGCAGCTGATGTTCCCATGGCGATTAACCGTTAAGATATAAAGCGGTCAAACATTAACAGAGACCGGCTAGCTGCAATGATTCATGGGAAACGTCCCAATGATTAAACAGAAATACGCCCGCAGGCTGAAATACACACCAGAGAGAAAAAGCATTTCTTTACATTAAGTACTTTTACTTAAGGAACATTTCTACAGTGTGTGTGTGTGTGTTTGTGTGTCTGTGTGTGTGTGTGTGTGTGTGCGTCTGTGTCTCTGTGTGTGTGTGTGAGTGTGTGTGTGTGTGTGTGTGTGTGTGTGTGTGTGTGTGTGTGTGTGTGCGGATGTTGTTCATGTAGTTGGTTTTGCAGTATCACTGCTGGTGCCAGAAATAGACACACACACACACACACACACACACACAAACACACACACACACACACACACACATCGGTGAGGGTGAAGTGGGAAGTGATTCAGCTGCGCTGCTTCCAGAAATACCCAGCAGCCCCAGCGGCGGGCTCAGGAAACAGTTTCCTCCTGCAGGGTCTCAGGGCATCGCGGAAGCTGCCGGGCACAAACAATGGAGCGGAAAGGACAGCGATACGGTGACGGACAGAGGACAGAGGAGAGAGGACAGAGGAGAGAGGAGAGAGGAGAGAGGAGAGAGGAGAGAGGACAGAGGACAGAGGAGAGAGGAGGAGAGAGTACAGAGGAGAGAGGAGAGGACAGAGAAGAGAGGACAGAGGAGGGAGGAGAGGACAGAGGAGAGAGGACAGAGGAGAGAGGACAGAGGAGAGAGGACAGAGGAGGGAGGAGAGGACAGAGGAGAGAGGACAGAGGAGAGAGGACAGAGGAGAGAGGAGAGAGGAGAGAGGAGAGAGGAGAGAGGAGAGAGGAGAGAGGACAGAGGACAGAGGAGAAAGGACAGAGGAGAGAGGAGAGGACAGAGGAGAGAGGACAGAGGAGAGAGGAGAGAGGAGAGAGGAGAGAGGAGAGAGGAGAGAGGAGAGAGGACAGAGGACAGAGGACAGAGGAGAGAGGACAGAGGACAGAGGACAGAGGAGAGAGGAGGAGAGAGTACAGAGGAGAGAGGACAGAGGAGAGAGGACAGAGGAGAGAGGAGAGGACAGAGGAGAGAGTAGAGAGGAGAGGACAGAGGAGAGAGGAGAGGACAGAGGAGAGAGGACAGAGGACAGAGGAGAGGACAGAGGACAGAGGAGAGGACAGAGGAGAGAGGACAGAGGACAGAGGAGAGCGGAGAGGACAGAGGAGAGAGGAGAGAGGACAGAGGACAGAGGACAGAGGAGAGCGGAGAGGACAGAGGACAGAGGACAGAGGAGAGCGGAGAGGACAGAGGAGAGAGGAGAGAGGACAGAGGACAGAGGACAGAGGACAGAGGACAGGACTCCTGGGTCTAGGCTGCTCACTGTTCGCCGCCGGCTGTGGTCCAATCATATCCAGACACCAGAACTTTCTCTCTAAAGACACATCTACACCGCTACACTTTCATTAACAAGCAGGCGTTTTGAGACAGAAACGTGTGTGTGTGTGTGTGTGTTTGTGAGAGTGTCTGTGTGTGTGTGTGTGTGTGTGTGTGTGTGTGTGTGTGTGTGTGTGTGTGTGTGTGTGTGTGTGTGTGTGTGTGTGTGTGTGTTTGAAATGAATACCTCGAAGCATGGAGGAAGACGTGCTACATGCACGGGTCGCCCCGCGCCATGGACCGTTACCGACAGAGGAACCGGAGGGGGGGGCGGTGGGACTTTGCATTCAGGGCCGCGACTGGAGGACTCAGCACCAGTGGACTAACGGTATTTGGGCTACTGTACCGAGTTTGACTGGAGGACGCTGTGTGTAGGTTTTCAGTTAACATCAGGGGGCTAAACGGGCCGATCAAACGAGCTAAATTCCTGGACCTTATACGAAGGAAAAACATAGCCGTGGCGCTTATACAGGAGTCACATTTACATAAAAGAAATGTAAATCGTTTACCAAATAAATACTTGGGTACTAAGTACTAAACTAAGGTTGCTGCTTCATCTAGTGACGACACCAAAACCAAGGGCTCCATCGTGTTGCTGTCACGGAAATCCGAACTCACCGTAGACAAAAGCAGTAAAGACTCTTCAGGCAGGATATCTTATATATGTACCACAATAAGGAGTAGGAAAATAGCCTTTGTCTCAGTATACGCACCGTCTACATATGATGAAAGCTTTTTCCCGCGCCTAACCGATGAATTGCTCTCTCTCAATGAATATTCACTAATTATAGAGGGAGACATGAATGCAGTACTAGATTTAAATCAGGATAGATCAGGGGTCAACCACACGAAAGCCCCAAAACGCATATCGGACATGTTTAAAGCAGTTGTGGAATCCCACCATCTTACAGACATATGGAGGGTAGGGGTGGTACGGTTCGGTTCGTATCACGGTTTTAGGGTCACGGTTTTCGGTTCTGTACGCTTCTTGTTACTTTTTCTTTTAATCTTTAACACTCCAGAAATATACTTCAGCATATGATATATAGCTAACATTAGCATATTGAATGCATGTTGCACAACACATGCACACAGTGGCAGTTCTATCTATTGATTGATTTCCGCTGTCATCATAGGTAACATGAAATCCAAAATGTTCCCACACACCAGACTACATACAACACTGGAGCATCCTCCATCTCTACAGCCTTCCTCATCTCTCCACCTGACATCTCTACAGTCTTCCTCATCTCTTCCACCTGACATCTCTACAGTCTTCCTCATCTCTCCCACCTGACATCTCTACAGCCTTCCTCATCTCTCCCACCTGACATCTCTACAGCCTTCCTCATCTCTCCCACCTGACATCTCTACAGTCTTCCTCATCTCTCCCACCTGACATCTCTACAGTCTTCCTCATCTCTCCACCTGACATCTCTACAGCCTTCCTCATCTCTCCACCTGACATCTCTACAGTCTTCCTCATCTCTCCACCTGACATCTCTACAGCCTTCCTCATCTCTCCCACCTGACATCTCTACAGTCTTCCTCATCTCTTCCACCTGACATCTCTACAGTCTTCCTCATCTCTCCACCTGACATCTCTACAGTCTTCCTCATCTCTTCCACCTGACATCTCTACAGCCTTCCTCATCTCTCTTCCACCTGACATCTCTACAGCCTTCCTCATCTCTCTTCCACCTGACATCTCTACAGCCTTCCTCATCTCTCTTCCACCTGACATCTCTACAGTCTTCCTCATCTCTCCACCTGACATCTCTACAGTCTTCCTCATCTCTCTTCCACCTGACATCTCTACAGTCTTCCTCATCTCTCTTCCACCTGACATCTCTACAGTCTTCCTCATCTCTCTTCCACCTGACATCTCTACAGTCTTCCTCATCTCTCCACCTGACATCTCTACAGTCTTCCTCATCTCTCTTCCACCTGACATCTCTACAGCCTTCCTTATCTCTCCACCTGACATCTCTACAGTCTTCCTCATCTCTCTTCCACCTGACATCTCTACAGCCTTCCTCATCTCTCCACCTGACATCTCTATAGTCTTCCTCATCTCTCCCACCTGACATTTCTACACGTGACGTGACCTGCAGCACTCCACCTGAGAGCGGTCGGCTCGGCGCCTCTCAAAATCTGACGAAAATCTTTTAAACCTTTGTCGATCAAAAAAACAAACAGATTCAGCAACTGTATGGCCTATTTCTCACTTAAAATGTTGTCAGAAACACGTTTCGGTGAACTATTTTCGTAAAATACGAGATCGTATTCAGAACGAGACGCCATTAGAGTCTGTTTTGAAATTCGGGAGCAGCAAGAACCACGTGACGCGTTCGTCCAATCAGCTGCCATGTGCGCTCATCCCCCTCGTCGTTTCCAGTAAGTGTTTTAACATAGGTGTATAAAGTGGGCACTACGGCAGTAAGAGGTTAGTGCACGTTAACAGTGTACTGACGAACCGTGCGACACACACACGCTCCGAACCAGGACAAGCGAACCGAGCGGTTCGGATGTTTTTTCATGAACCGTACCACCCCTAATGGAGGATGTACAATCCTACTAACAAGGATTACACCTTCTTTTCCACGCGTCACCTCACCCACTCCCGCATTGATTATATTTTGTGCTCCAGTGAGCTTAAGGCAATGTTCCACACGATAACAATAGAACCAGCAATTCTGTCTGATCACAATGTGCTGATAACCACATCCTGTTGTGATATGTTAGGAGAAAGATCTAGGAGATGGCAATTTAATAATTCCCTTCTCCAGAACTGAATTTAGAGCCAAACTGGCTGAATTTATATCAATTAATCCCGACTCAGTTTCTGACCTTGCATATACAACTGCACTAAATGCACCTTGCATTCCCATGGAGAGAAATAGAGCAAAACCTCACTGGAAGTCTAAGACGGCAAGACCTTGCCTTTGCAGGTGTGTGTCCAAAAAAGTGTATGCTAGCCCATGGCCCTATTATCACCAACACATTGACCAACTTTAAACAGGTGGAGGAGCACCTACGATAGACCGATAAGTTGCATTTGAATACCCAAATATGGCACAATGCACACCTAATGTCTGGTAACAAACCCTTTGCTTGTAAGCAGTGGAGTGACAGAGGCATTTATACGGTAAACCAGCTATACAATGAGAAAGGTATGTTGAGTTTCAAAGACCTAAGAGCTAGGTTTGAGGTTCCCAGGACATCCTTCTTCTTGTATCTGCGCTTAAGAGCAGCCCTAAAATGTTATAGAGTGCCATGGGGGAGACAGTCTTGAGGCGCACCCAGTTATTAAACGGTTTGTTGATTTTCCTGTGAGAGGATTAGCGTCCAAGATCTATGCTAAACTGATGCAAGTATCCGTAGGAGAACTCCCAATAGTAAAGAAATGGGAATGAGAACTGAGCCCTGAGGGGAAAGCAATTAATTGGGAGACAGTTTGGGACATTTCCCACTGTTCCAAGAACCCAAATCACCAGCAGATCCACTTCAACATATGTCATAGGACCTACTGGACTCCTCAGAAGAGATACGTCTCTAAAGCCATGCCTACTCCCTACTGCACGTTCTGTCAACCTGAACAAACTGCAACTTTCCTGCACATGGTCTGGGAGTGTGAACAGGTGCATCAATAATATCTGATGTGACAGGATGTCAACTTCCTACTGACCCGATTGTTTTGATACTTAATGATGACTCTAAATTACACCTGCTTGGGAGGCAGAAGAAAATTTGGCTAGTCGGCTCAACAGCAACCAAGAAAATGATAGCTCAGTGTCAAACTCAATTTCACTAAGGGCCACACTGGAAAAGGAGAATCGCATCAAGGGTCAGACATATAGAGTTTATTTTCATGCTTTTATTTCGAAAAAGTCAAATATTTTTGACTGTATTATTCTATGTCTCATATAGTCTTCTCACTTACAGTTTTGTCCACATAAAGCCCTAAAAAAGGCAGCAAATAGTTCCTTAGAAATCTTAGAATTTAGCAAATTAAGCAAAACAAAGATCACATTTTAAAAGTCGACTCACAGCAACCTGTTTCCCAGCTTTAATTTTGAAAACTCTCTGCTTCTGTGGGAATTTCCGGGAGTCTCAAAGTCAGCAAATCTACCAAATTCTGCTCTAAGTGCCGTTTGAAAAACAGTTTCCTGTCTTTTTGTTTGGGTGCACAACTAGGCGGGCCAACATTTATTGTGAACCTAAATTGATATGCGGGCCGGATCAAAACCTGCCAGGGGCCGGGTTCGGCCCGCGGGCCTTGAGTTTGACACGTGTGTGATAGGATGTTGAATTCCTACCGACCGATTGTCTTGATACTTAATGACGACTCTAAATTACACCTGCTTGGGAGACAGAAGAAAGTTTGGCTAGCCGGCTCAACAGCAACCAAGAAAATGATAGCTCAGCGCTGGCTCCCCTCTCACTCGCTTTGTATAAAACAATGGTTGGCGTATTTTCTGGACATAGTTATGCTTGAGCTCTCTACAGCAAGGATTAACGAAGCCAAAACATCAACTGTAGATCTATGGAAAAATGCATCAGCACAGGTATCAGTCCTAATGACCTCAGCATCACAAGAATTAAGCTGCTTACACACCAACCAGACGGCCGACCGTCGGCAGAAAAGCCAGTTGGACTGATCAGTCTCCCTGAGTTGGTCAAAAAAGTGCCTCAGAAAACACCGAAGAGACGAGACGTAATACGTCTCCATAACAGCAGGTGGCGCTAATCTGTATTGTCGCCCAAAAATGAAAACCGGCAGCTGATTGGACGAACACGTCACGTGGGTCTGGTTTCTCCGGAAATTCACAGCCAGACTGTCATGGCGGCTCGTTCAGAATACGATCTCATATTGGACTAAATTAGTTCACCGAAACCTGTTTCTGAAAACATTTTAAGAGAGAAATAGGCCGTGCAGTTGCTGAATCTGTCTTCATTTCAGATCAACAAAGGTCAGTTTAAAAGATTTTCGTCAGATTTTGAGAGACTCTAGTCACGCTCATCCCGCTCCCCGTTTCCTGGTTAGCTCTCCACCAATCAGATGGGTCATTTGAGTCTGACTGCCGGCAGTGCCCGCCCCGCTGATTATACATGTCAAATTGGCGAAAATGAAGGCCGACGGCCCCTCAGATGGACGCCGGCACGGAACACAGCGAACAGACTCGAGTCACCGACCTCGCCAGACTGTCAGACGGCCGATTATCGGCTCGGTGTGTCCGGGCCGTCAGAGGAGAGCGACTAGGCAAGGTCTGATTTCTGATTTTGTTTTTGCTTATTTGTTTGTTTTTGTTTTCCGCGAGACAGCAGAGGGCGTGTGTGTGTGTGTGAGTGCGTCTGTGTGTGTGTGTGTGTATGTGTGTGTGTGTGTGTGTGTGTGTGTGTGTGTGTGTGTGTGAAGACCGCAGAGGGTGGGGGGTGGGAGAGGATTTCATTATCTTGTTCAATTGTGTTTGTCTGTTCTGTATGTTCAATAATAAATTGATCTAAAAAATTTTTTTTACGTGAATCAACGAATATAGACTATAAGATATTACTACAGACATTCCTGTTATCTTACGTCTGCTGTACATTATGTATTATTATCAGCTGGAGCGTGCAGCGCCTGGTTGACGTGTGTGTGTGTGTGTGTGTGTGTGTGTGTGTGTGTGTGTGTGTGTGTGTGTGTGTGTGTGTGTGTGTGTGTGTGTGTGTGTGATGAATGGCTGTAGAGATAATCAGCTGATGGATGAAAGGAAACAGGGAGAACAGTCCGCACGTTCAGAAATAAAAACAGGAATCGTTGATAATCGACTTCCTGCTCAAACTTGAAACCAGTTGGAACCATTTTTAAAACAACTTTAATTCTAGTTATTGTTGTTGGTGAGGACGGCCCTTTATGGTTCACCTTCTCTGTCTGGCCTCTCTGCATCGGAGAGAAGTCTGAGCCTCGCGGCGTGTAAATAAAAAGAATAAAACAAACGTCATGTGAAGGCGACGAGGAAACAGAAACAGGAAACCAGGAAGAGAAGCTGATATCCAATCAGACGGACACACAGACCTCAGCCTTGACCTCCAGAAAGGGTGTGTGTGTGTGTGTGTGTGTGTGTGTGTGTGTGTGTGTTTGTGTTTGTGTGTGTGTGTGTGTGTGATGATGAATGGCTGTAGAGATAATCAGCTGATGGATGAAAGGAAACAGGGAGAACAGTCCGCACGTTCAGAAATAAAAACAGGAATCGTTGATAATCGACTTCCTGCTCAAACTTTATCATCTTTCCTATTTTAACTTCATGTTTCTGACTTTTAAATAACTGTGGGAGTGAACAAACTACATCTGGGATTAACTGACTTAAGACTTAAGTTGACTTTGGAGGTACTGGTGTTTTCTTTTCATATTCACTACCAACAGAAACGTGAAGACTTTATGAAACATGTTTTAGTTATGAATTAAAGTCCCAACAGTCCTTTAAAAAAACATTAGTATGAACCAAAATGTGTGTTTTGATGGTTGAAGTCAGTTTTCATGTTTAAATCATGCACGCACGCACGGCACACGCACGCACGCGCGCACACACACATAGAAACACACACAAAGAAACACACACACACACACACAAACACAAACACGCGCACACACACACACACACACACACACACACACACACACACACACAGAAACACAGACACACACACACACACACAGAAACACACACACAAACGCACACACACACACACACACACACAAACGCACGCACACACACACACACACACACACACACACACACACACACACACACACACACACACACACACAGCAAATGCCTCATCGTTCAATACCCAATTTAAGGAGTAAATCTAATCGGCGTCAGCGAACCAATCAGCACGCAGCATGCTTCTACCAAGATCTAATGCTGTCTGTGATTGGCTGTCTAACCTTACACATGAAGTCCATAGAGCTCAACAGTCCCGCCCCTCCTCTACAGAGTTTTAAAAGCACAAACAAAACCAAAGATCCTCTATACTAAAGAGAGCGCATTTCAAGCAGCGCCTACGTTATGAAACGTACGCACTTCCTGTCTACTAAAGGGGCGTGGCCTCATTTGAACATGTAGGGAACGTCTGTGTGTGTGTGTGTGTGTGTGTGTGTGTGTGTGTGTGTGTGTGTGTGTGTGTCTGTGTGTGTCTGTGTTTGTGTGTCTGTGTGTGTGTGTCTGTGTGTGTCTGTGTGCGTGTGCGTGTGGATGGATGAAAAGTTATATATTTTGCATGATTTCATAATCCCCGCATTTTCGTTGCAAAAAAGTCACATATATCTTAGCAGAAAGTTGAAAAATGTTGCGTTGCCATGGGAACGTTTTTAAGTGACGTAATTATGCAACGTGAACATCATCGAAAAGCTGCAAACCCCGCGATGAAGCCACGATGAAACCGCAGTTTTTGCAAGTTCCCGCAATTTCATCGCATAAAATTGCATAAATATCCCGCATATTCCATCGCATTTTTTAAGAAAACGTGCCGCATAATCAAGGATTTTTGCCCCGCAACAATCACAAAGAAACTCCGCATTTTTCTGGAAGGACTGTCTATTTTATGCAAATGCTGAGCGACAAAGCGACTGCCGATCGGAGTGAGGCAGCGTGAGGACAGCGTGACGTATGTACGTTGGTTGCTAGAGTCGAAGAAAATCATTCAAGATGGCGGAGACGCTTCAGGACATCGTATTTCTGTACATATCTGATATGTTTGGCATTTAATCTCATATATTTTGTTACTTCTATCGAGAAATAAATACTTTTAAATCCAAAAACTGACTTGCCAATACCTCTGAAGTGACTTTTAAGACGTGGTTGAAGGTAGCACCGGAGAATTTCTGTTCTGTTCTGTTTACTGTTGCCAAGCAACCAGGAGTAGGCTAGGCACGCCCAGGAGCGCCCACAAGCGAGTGTGTGTCGCTGTCTTTTTGTAGCTCATGTGACTGTAGGGTCAGTGAGCAGAATGTTCTGGAGATATGAAGCTTGTGAAGAATGGATCCAATAGTTACTTTGGTGACTACAGGGAGAAAGAATCGCTCATAATCTGTGTTCACGTTCACTTCTCCTGTTGGAATCAACACACTCAGGACATGGTGCTAGTCTCCTAAAGAGGCGTGGACGTGGCTCTAGTCTCCTAAAGAGGCGTGGACGTGGCTCTAGTCTCCTAAAGAGGCGTGGACATGGCGCTAGTCTCCTAAAGAGGCGTAGACGTGGCGCTAGTCTCCCAAAGAGGCGTGGACGTGGCTCTAGTCTCCTAAAGAGGCGTGGACGTGGCTCTAGTCTCCCAAAGAGGCGTGGACGTGGCGCTAGTGTCCTAAAGAGGCGTGGACGTGGCTCTAGTCTCCTAAAGAGGCGTGGACGTGGCTCTAGTCTCCTATAGAGGCGTGGACGTGGCGCTAGTCTCCTAAAGAGGCGTGGACGTGGCTCTAGTCTCCTAAAGAGGCGTGGACATGGTTCTAGTCTCCTAAAGAGGCGTGGACGTGGCTCTCGTCTCCTAAAGAGGCGTGGACGTGGCTCTAGTCTCCTAAAGAGGCGTGGACGTGGCTCTAGTCTCCTAAAGAGGCGTGGACGTGGCGCTAGTCTCCTAAAGAGACGTGGACGTGGCGCTAGTCTCCTAAAGAGGCGTGGACGTGGCACTAGTCTCCTAAAGAGACGTGGACGTGGCTCCAGTCTCCTAAAGAGGTGTGGACGTGGCTCCAGTCTCCTAAAGAGGCGTGGACGTGGCTCTAGTCTCCTAAAGAGGCGTGGACGTGGCTCTAGTCTCCTAAAGAGGCGTGGACATGGCTTTCATCTCCTAAAGAGGCGTGCACCTAGGCGCTAGTGTCCTAAAGAGGTGTGGACGTGGCGCTAGTCTCCTAAAGAGGCGTGGACGTGGCGCTAGTCTCCTAAAGAGGCGTGGACGTGGCTCTAGTCTCCTAAAGAGGCGTGGACATGGCTCTAGTCTCCTAAAGAGGCGTGGACGTGGCTCTCATCTCCTAAAGAGGCGTGGATGTGGCTCTCGTCTCCTAAAGAGGCGTGGACATGGCGCTAGTCTCTTAAAGAGGCGTGGACGTGGCGCTAGTCTCCTAAAGAGGCGTGGACATGGCTCTAGTCTCCTAAAGAGGCGTGGACATGGCTCTAGTCTCCTAAAGAGGCGTGGACATGGCTCTAGTCTCCTAAAGAGGCGTGGACATGGCTTTCGTCTCCTAAAGAGGCGTGCACCTAGGCGCTAGTGTCCTAAAGAGGCATGCACGTGGCGGCAGAGAAACATGGGACATACAGACAGGAAACTACTCTGAGTTGGGGCGTCTCTGACGTAACGACGGCCCTGAAGTTCCAGAGAGAGTTTATCAGAGTAGATGATTCATGAGAGACGATAAAAAGGACTTTAATGGCTCCAAAGTCCCATCAGCCACCTCTCTCTCTACAGACAGACAGATAGACAGACAGACAGAGAGGCAGGCAGACAGACAGACAGGTAGGCAGGCAGGCAGACAGACAGACATACAGAGAGACAGACAGAGAGACAGACAGGTAGGCAGGAAGGCAGACAGACAGACATACAGAGAGACAGACAGACAGACACACCGAGAGACAGACACACCAAGAGACAGACACACCGAGAGACCGACAGACACACCGAGAGACATGCAGATAGACTGACACACCGAGAGACAGACAGATAGACGTTCATTTTAAAATACTGATTTTTTGTCTGCCCTCAGTGAGGTCACAGTTACCCACGATGCATCTGTCTCTCATTAAGTATAAAAACTGTGCACTCAGCATCTTTTTGTGACAGAAAACAGCTGTAGAGAAGAAATGTGGTGTTATGGTTTCCCCGCGGAGGGGGGGGGGCGTGGGCAGCTGGAGAGCAGAGAGCTATTTCTCTGCCAATAACTCTTTTCATTTGTCTGTTTGTCCCGTTAAATGTTTAGTTACGTTCGACCAACAGTCTGAAAGACGTGACGAAGAAATCACAAACCAGGAAAATTAAGCAACACAATGTCCAGAAAAATTACAAGAAAAAGCATCTAAACTTGCTTTTGTGCAAAGGATTGTGGGACAGACACACACACACACACACACAGAGACACACAGATACAGACATACACACACAGACAGACACACACAGACAGACACAGACAGACACACACAGAGATACACACACAGAGATACACACACACACACACACACACACACACACACACACACACACACACAAACACAAACACACACGCTTTCATCCTGCAGAATGTGACCAGATACACTCGGACATCCTGGTATTTGACTATAATCTAAATAATGTGGCAATATGGTAACCCTTAATTCACCCATTTCCATGCCGGCTCTATACACGCTAAAAGTGTTTGTGTCTGAGTGACTGATGGGAGCAACAATCTCTGGAATCTGTGTTTATTAGGGGAAATAAAGCTGCAACGTAACGTTAAACCATCAGTCAGCGTCCACTAAAAGTTCTGTTGTTGCCACTGACAGACTCAGATTATTATTCTAAGTATCTGACAACATTATGAAAGGATCCCTACAGAGATAGACCTTTTAGTTAAAGAGTAAGATCCTTTTAGTTTAATATGAAACAGCCCCAAAATCACCATCACCAAACTACACCAGACTCCATGTAATTAATCACTACTTTTATCATCGTCAAAAACACTTCATTCAAAGTGGACAGAAACTAAATCAAACTATCAAAAGCCATCTTGGTTCATCTTTCCACTGTTCCAACAATCACCACTCTGGTTTGGTTGAAATAAACCCTTAATTCACCCATTTACATGTGGAGATATGCTGGCTCTATACACGCTAAAAGTCCTGATTATTTACATGGTGTCTGGTGGGTTTGGTGATGGTGATCTTACTCTTTAACAGAAAGGTCTATCTCTGTAGGGATCCTTTCCATAATGTTATCAGACACTTTGTTGGACCAGCGTCTGTCCCACACTCTCTTCTTTATCTGTTAGATAGAAAGATCACAGAGGGCCGACAGGAACCAGGTCAAAGGTCAGAGAGGGACAAGACGTTTCTGTCGTTCAACAGGAAGTGAAAAAATGTGACAGAATCTGAGTCAGCAGCTTCTCTCTTTCTGCTTTATTTATATTTCTGGGTAGAACAGAAAGACAGGCAGACAGACAGGGAGAGAGAGACAGACAGACAGGGAGAGAGAGAGAGACAGGGAGAGAGACAGGCAGACAGAGAGACAGACAGGGAGAGAGAGAGAGAGAGAGACAGGCAGACGGAGAGAGAGACAGACAGACAGAGACAGAGAGAGACAGACAGATAGACAGAGACAGACAGACAGACAGACAGACAGGGAGAGAGAGACAGGGAGAGACAGAGAGACAGAGAGAGAGACAGACAGACAGAGAGAGACAGACAGACAGACAGACAGACAGACAGGGAGAGAGACAGAGAGAGAGACAGAGAGAGAGACAGATAGACAGGGAGAGAGAGAGAGAGACAGGGAGAGAGACAGAGAGAGAGACAGATAGATAGACAGACAGACAGACAGGGAGAGAGAGACTTTTCTGACTTTCTGAGAACGAAAAAGTCTAAATATTTTAAGAACAAAGTTGAGTTTTTAGGTTTGTGTAGCTCTGTCTTCTGAGAATCTGCAGCTTCACTCAGAGTTTATCATTGACGATGATTACTATATATATATATATATATATATATATATATATATATATATATATTTAGGTTTTATTACTTCATCTTTATAGAAGAGAGAAATAAAGAGAGAGAGAAACCGCTGACTCAGCCGCCTGATGATTTATAAACTATGCAGAACGCTCAGAGAATGCGTCAGTGAACGCAGCGCCGGACACAAACCCTCAGTGTGTGTGTGTGTCAGTGTGTGTGTGTATGTAAGTGTGTGTATGTCAG
>NC_050177.1:5543056-5550556 GCF_008315115.2 Sander lucioperca
TGGTAATGGTTATGGTTAGGGTTATGGTTATGGTAATGGTTATAGTTTTGGCTATGTTATGGTAATGGTAATGTTTATGTAATGGTTATGGTAATGGTTATGGTTATGGTTATGGTTATGGTTATGGTTATGTAATGGTTATGGTAATGGTTATGTTATGGTTATGGTTGGGGTTATGGTAATGGTAATGGTTATGTTATGGTTATGGTTATGGTTATGGTTGGAGTTATGGTAATCGTTATGGTTAGGGTTATGGTAATGGTAATGGTTATGGTTATGGTTGGGGTTATGGTAATGGTTATGGTTTTGGCTATGTTATGGTAATGGTAATGGTTATGTAATGGTTATGGTAATGGTTATGGTTATGTAATGGTTATGGTAATGGTTATGGTTATGGTTATGGTAATGGTTATGGTAATGGTTATGGTTATGGTTATGGTTATGGTTATGGTTGGGGTTGGGGTTGGGGTTATGGTAATGGTTATGGTTTTGGTTATGGTTGGGGTTATGGTAATGGTAATAGTAATAGTAATGGTAATGGTTATGGTTATGTAATGGTAATAGTAATGGTAATAGTTATGGTAATGGTTATGGTTATGGTTATGGCTTTGGTTATGTAATGGTAATGGTTATGGTTATGGTAATGGTTATGGTTATGGTTATGGTTATGGTTATGGTTATGGTCATGGTTATGGTTTTGGCTGTGGTTATGGTTTTGGTTGGGGAGACGTTGTGGTTTAAAAACACCATCGAGCAAGCATCAACTTTTTGGTCATCTTTTTTGACATTTTTTGTGGCTTTCCCACCGATATTTTTGTCACATTTTTCAACGTTTGTTGACTTTTTCGGAGCCTTTTGATGTTTTTGTGGGTTTTTTTCCCAAATTTTAAACCTTTTTTAACCAGGAGGTTGGTTGGGGGGGTGGATGGGTCAAACAAAAACAGGACTTTCACCTAGGAGACCGGGGTTCGCGTCACGCTTGCTATAGTAATTTTTTTCTTTCCTCCCGCGTGTCACAGAACCGTACGCCCACCCACGACCTTTTGCTTAACATAACTGCGTCAAATGGGACGACAATAGTCCCGACCAAGCGCGTTTACTTGAAGCGCTAACGGAGAGTTTTAGCGTCAATAAGAACGACAAAAGCACCTGACCAAGCGTCCATATTTTACGAGATGGGCGTGAGAACGTGTTGCAGAAAAATAAGTAATCCACAGCGATCAGTAGATCCACAAAAACGGTCACGGTGTATCCAGCAAGGCCGATACGAGCATCACATTCACCAGCCAGCTCCGAACAGCTGAACGAGGCCTCTCCACTTCGCCGTTTAAACAAAGTGGAATAAAACGTATAAAAGTCCAAATCTCAATTAGTAAGCTGACATCACATTATATTATATTATATTAGTATATACATGGCATTTAGGAAACCTTTATTGCAACGTTGGTACGGCAAGATTTCCAGACTAGTGCAACAGTAATTTTCATTTTGTGCGTCCTGCTGCTCCCATCGTCAGCCAGGTAATATTTTTTTTACTAAAGCAGTATATGAAATCAGATGTATTACCTAACACCATTTAGTTGTTTTGTGTAATTTAAAATATTTATAAAATATCTGATCATGCCAGATGTAATTATTCCACTCATTTTTTAAACAATGCAATTACCCGTTTCAGCCACCAGGGGGGCAGTGCTCCTCCTGCCCCCCACAAACTCATGGGTCAGACCCAAGGGGGTAAGCTCCATAGACAGTATATATAATGGACCACCAGACCCCGTGTCTCTGGACGGAGACCAGTGAAGGATATTAGAAGATCTTTCCCGGTGATGGCTGAGCGTTACTGAGCAGCCTCCAACTGAGCTTGAAGACGTAGATGTGACGTGAGCAACGTGTCTGAAAGTTGGAAGTCTTCTGGTAGCTGTGCCAAGAGAAATCTCAATCATTCCCAATCTAGCAGAGACGGAGAGCGTAGGTATATGTAAGGAGATAACATAGACACAGGCTAATTATTGATCACTAAAATGATAGTTAACATTAGTAATTAAACTTAAACAGCTAATGGAAGTCCAAACTGCCTGAGAGCTTCTCCTGTACTATACGGTAATTCCTCTACTGTGAGACAGTAAGTCGCGTGGTTATGACCCAATCGTTAGCCTATTTTTATAAAAACGTCTGCTACGGAGCCATAACGTGAGATACAAGGTAATGGAGCCTTTTATACATTGTCGTGTTTCTTTAGAAATAAACAATGGACAAATAGAGTCTTTAAACTCTTCAGATGTAAAGTTATTCTCTGTCAAAGTGACGTCAAAATGAATGGCAGTCAATGGGACGCTAACGGGAGGTGATGGCTTGGTAGCATCAAAATGGCGCCATAGGAGGTACGTATTCTGAAGCGAAGCTTTCCCTCTTGGTCAGACCCATCTGGTAGCGAAGGAGAGCCGAGACTGAGAGCTACATGAAAAAATATGCACCAAACAAGCCACTTTGAAATTTTGCTATTTTCATGAATACAAAAGTTGGGTGACCCCCCCCCTCAGACTAAAAAATGTTGGGTGGCCCTCCCCTCAACGAAGAATAAAAAGACATGACCCTCCCCTATTTTCCTCCGTTGGTCCATTCCATAAATACCGAACGGCCCCTTATAACATTTTTCAATCTTTTCTTTTTTTAATGTTGTTTTTAACACTATTTTTACTTTCTACACGCACATGCACACACACACACACACACACACACACACACACACACACACACACACACACTGTCCTGATAACTGGACGTTATCGTCCTGAAACAGGAAGTTGAGTCTGACTGCTTCGATTACATCATAATTACTTCCACCGAGCATGCACTGGGGCTCATCCCGGCATGTCTTCCCAGTGATTGATTACCTGGACCCAAGAGACACAGAGAGACAGACAGACAGACAGACAGACATACACAAACAAACAAACAAACAAACACACACACAAAACACACACAAACACACACCCTTATGCACATATATCACACACAAAGACAAACAGAGACACACACACACACACACACACACACACACACACACACACACATACACACACACAGACACACATTTATCTCTGCTCACAGATGCAAATACTTAAAACTAGGCTTAACGAAATTATGTTTTCACACACACACACACACACACACACACACACACACACACACGCCACACACACACACACACAGACACACACAGACACACACACACAGACACACACAATGAACAAGCAGCTCTTACCTTTTTTCTTTGCTTTATGTAGAATAAAAAAGTAATCAACAACTTTTTTCCTTCAAGACTGTGACATCTCTGCCTCAGTGTGTGTGTGTGTGTCAGGAGCGATTTGCCGGTCGGTTTTAGTCCACAGTGAGTTCCAGTCTTGAGTTCTGTTTGACGGGTTCTCCTGGGTTCTCCTGGGCTCTCCTGGGTTCTCCTGGGCTCTCCTGGGTTCTCCTGGGTTCTCCTGGGCTCTCCTGGGCTCTCCTGGGTTCTCAACTGTCTGTGTTTCTGTCTCTTTGGGTTTCTATCCGTGTCGACTTGCTCCTCGCTGAGCTCGGGGAGTTCTGCTCCTTGTTTCCTGTTTGTTTTATTTTCTAGCTGCAGCAGGAAATGATCATCTTTTCCTCTTCCTCCTCACCCCACACACACACACCACACACCCCCCCACACACACACACACACACACACACACACACACACACACACACACACACACACACACACACACACACACACACTCTATGAAGAGAGACAACAGTAGAGAGTAGTATGTAGAGAGACAGCAGTAGAGAGTAGTATGTAGAGAGACAGCAGTAGAGAGTAGTATGTAGAGAGACAGCAGTAGAGAGTAGTATGTAGAGAGACAGCAGTAGAGTACAAAGTTGTAAAAAAAAGTCAGATTTATATAACAGTGTGTATGCACATCTGTAAGCAATGTTCCCTTTATAAATCAGAGATTACCTACAAGTGTGCGTACATGGATCAGCCTCTGATCCCGCCCTGTACACGCCCATTTCTAACCATAAATAGTCAATGCAAAGCACCTCTTGAATGCTGATCAGTATGTTAATGACACTGGCAGCTGTTACACTGAATCATGATGACTGGCAGAGAAAAAGCAAAAAACTTCTCAGACGTTCAGGAATTGCTGCAAATTGAATTATAATTTCGGCCTGTTCTTGCAGTGTAGGGAAACCTGATCTATAGACTACATGTATTAATAATACGTCCAAAACGGCAGGCATTACGGCACTCGGGGACAGCTTTGATATACCAGACGTATATAATAAGATTTAAAAGAACTATATATTATTGTTATGGTTGTGTTTGCTTCTGTTTCCTGTTTTATTTTGGTAGTCTGGTTTTCGGTCTTGTCTTGTCTGGTTTTACTTCCTGTCTTTTGGTTTTCCCGGCCTTGTAATTGTCTGATTTTTTTCACCTGTTTCCCAGCCCTTGTGTCACCTGTTTCTTGTAACCTTGTTGCCCTGTGTATTTAGTCTTTGTGTTGCCCTTGTCTTGTGTCAGATCATTGTAATGTTTTCTGTAAGGTATTCTGTGTGAGGTTGTGTTAGTCTACCACTTGTATTGGACTTCGTTTTTTGTATTCTTTGTCTTTTGGATTCCTGGACTTTTTGCTGATATGTTTGCCCAGCTGCCCTCACTGCTTGGATTTTGGTTATTAAACAGTCCCTCCACAAAAACGCGATTATGCGATCGTATAATTCAATGCATAATCAGCCAAAGTCCGCATATTTATGCGGGGGCCGCATTTTTTGAAATATGCCGCACTTTCGCCGCATGAATGCCGATTTCCGTGCAAAATATGCGGGACTTGCATGATTTCATAATCCCTGCATTTTTGTTGCAAAAAAGTCACATATATCTTAGCAGAAAGTTGAAAAATGTTGCGTTTACTTCACACAAGAGCAGCCATTTCCCCCTGTTGCCATGGGAACGTTATGAAGTGACGTAATTACGCAATGTGAACATCATCGAAAAGCTGCAAACCCCGCGATGAAGCCATGATGAAACCGCAGTTTTTGCAAGTTCCCGCAATTTCATCGCATAACATTGCATAAATATCCTGCATATTCCATCGCATTTTTTCCATCGCAAGAAAACGTGCCGCATAATCAAGGATTTTTGCCTGCAACAATCACAAAAAAACTCCGCATTTTTCTGGAAGGACTGATTAAACCTTTTGAACTCGACATTACCTGATGTGTCTGCATTTGGGTCTGCCACATTCTTTGAAGTTCGTAAAAGAATGATCTGACCAACTTGGACCCAGCAGAGAGGCTTCTTTCCCCGGTGGGTTCCCACTTTTTTTCCAACTGTTTTCTGCTCCAACTTACCTGGACAATCAAACCTGCACAATCTATGTCAGGAGTCTGGCTATATTTCCTGGGAACCGTGGAGGCTGCAAGAGAGGATGTGGCCGATATCGGTCCCGACGCCATTCCCCGCTTTAACCTCTCTTCAGCCCAGAGTCCGTGCTGTCCAGCAGTCCTGAGCCTGAGCTGTCCAGCGAGCCAGAACCTCAGTTGTCCAGTGTTCCTGAACTGACCAGTGTTCCCGATCCCCAGCTGACGTGCCTCTCTTCAGCCCCGAGCCTGAGCTGACCAGTGTTCCCGAGCTGACCAGTGTTCCCGAACTGACCAGTGTTCCCGATCTGACCAGTGTTCCCGAGCTGACCAGTGTTCCCGAGCTGACCAGTGTTCCCGAGCTGACCAGTGTTCCCGATCCCCAGCTGACGTGCCTCTCTTCAGCCCCGAGCCTGAGCTGACCAGTGTTCCCGAGCTGACCAGTGTTCCCGAACTGACCAGTGTTCCCGATCTGACCAGTGTTCCCGAGCTGACCAGTGTTCCCGAACTGACCAGTGTTCCCGATCTGACCAGTGTTCCCGAGCTGACCAGTGTTCCCGAGCTGACCAGTGTTCCTGAGCTGACCAGTGTTCCCGAGCTGACCAGTGTTCCCGAGCTGACCAGTGTTCCCGAGCTGACCAGTGCCGCCTGAGAGTCTTCGCCGTCCTGCTTGGCCTCCAGAGGGGCTCCGCCTTCGACGTCCTGCTCAGCCACCAGAGGAGTTCTGCCTTCACTGCTGTCCGCAGCTGGGAAGTTCCTTTCCCTTGTGACACCTGTCCCTTGTTACCTCGTTACCCTGTGTATTTAGTCTCTGTGTGTCCTTGGTGTTTTGTCGGATCATTGTTTCTGTATGTCGGGTTCTGTCGTGTCGTGCTTCTCTTGTCTTGTAAGGTGCCGATGTTCTAGTTTGTTTCCATGTTCCTGGTCTTTTTGTACTCTTTTTTTGGAAGGATATTTTGCCTGTGACTTCAGGACACCTTTTGTTTATTAAATCTTTGAACGCTACTCTGCTCTCGTCTCCACTGAATCTGGGTCCAAGCCTCACCTCCCCCGGGACAGCCCTCCAGAGTGGAAATCTTAAAAATGCTCCACCGCCGTGTTCCCGTCTAAAGGGTAAAAACGCACTGTGCGAGTGTTTGTGTGTGTGTGTTTGTGTGTGTGTGTGTGTGTGTGTGTGTGTGTTTGTGTGCAGGACATGCTTGGAGAAGTAACAAAAGAGGACGTTGAAGGCTGACTATCATCTTTTCTGCCACGGTGAGCCTGCTTCATGTGTCTGTTCATCATCCAAGTCCCCATTTTATTTGCTGTCATGGCGAGCAGCGTGCCGCACTTAGCCTAATGCACTCAACCAAGCCAACACATATGTTGTCACTGCCCACGACTTGTTTAAAATGGTTCCATACCTCCGACTTTCCTCCAAACTTGCTCAAAGGTAATCCTCCTGTTTTTCTTTTTTTCTTTACATCCTCAAGCTCCATGTTGCACTTAAGCTCCACCATACGGCCCAGCAGGCCTGGTGTGATGGTACACCATACAGCCCAGCAGGCCGGGTGTGATGCTCCACCATACAGCCCAGCAGGCCTGGTGTGATGCTCCACCATACAGTCCAGCAGGCCTGGTGTGATGGTACACCATACGGCCCAGCAGGCCCGGTGTGATGCTCCACCATACAGCCCAGCAGGCCTGGTGTGATGCTCCACCATACAGTCCAGCAGGCCTGGTGTGATGGTACACCATACAGCCCAGCAGGCCGGGTGTGATGCTCCACCATACAGCCCAGCAGGCCTGGTGTGATGCTCCACCATACAGTCCAGCAGGCCTGGTGTGATGGTACACCATACGGCCCAGCAGGCCCGGTGTGATGCTCCACCATACGGCCCAGCAGGCCTGGTGTGATGCTCCACCATACAGTCCAGCAGGCCTGGTGTGATGCTCCACCATACGGCCCAGCAGGCCCGGTGTGATGCTCCACCATACGGCCCAGCAGGCCGGGTGTGATGCTCCACCATACGGCCCAGCAGGCCCGGTGTGATGCTCCACCATACGGCCCAGCAGGCCCGGTGTGATGCTCCACCATACGGCCCAGCAGGCCGGGTGTGATGCTCCACCATA
>NC_050177.1:5555556-5575556 GCF_008315115.2 Sander lucioperca
TATTTCATCTTTGTACCAGATAATAATCCCTCCTGAGTCCCTCCCTCTTTTAACAGTAGGGAGTTTGACTGATGACAGCATGATTTCTCTGTAGTTTGGGGGCCAGTGAGTGACAGAGCCGGGTCTACACCAGGTCTCTTGGAGGATGATGATGTCAGTGTCTTTGGTGTTGTCTTTGAATTCAGGGGTTTCACTTTTACATCCAAACAATGAAGAGTTAAGGCCCTGAATATTCCACATGGAGACAGTAAATGGCTTCATTGTTGGCAAATACAAATATGAACAGTTTTAAAAAGAGATAGACCTACATTTATTAAATTATTAAATGAGAGGTAGGGCTGTCCTTGACTAAAGTAGTAATAGTAGTTACTTAATTTAAGTTAATTTAACACATTTTCTAAATGGTATCTTCTGTTGCAGATGAGTTACAGGGTTAGGGTTTAGTTTATGTGAGAGACCGAAACAAATTTTATATATATATATATATATATATATATATATATATATATATATATATATATATATATATATATATATATATCTCTGTCTCTCTCTATCTGTCTCTCTCCCGCTGTTCTCTCTCTCTCGCTCTCTCTCGCTCTCTCTCTCTGTTCTTTCTCTAGCTCGCTCCACCACTTTGTTTTATCTAACGTCCTGTCAGAAGGCAGGCAGCAGCGTTTTGGACTAGCTGCAGGCATTGAATAGATGACTGGTCTAAACCCATATACAAAGAATTACAATAGTTAGTGAAGTTATAAAGGCATTGACCAGCCTCTCTAAGTCATTAGGATGTAGATAGGCCCTTACCTTGGCTATATTTCTCAGCTGAAAGAAGCTAGACCTGACAACGGAGGAAATCTGCTACTCAAATTTAAAGGCATTGTCGAAATAGACACCAAGACTAATGTCTCTATTCCCCAGAACAAAGAGCCAATCTCATGAAACGTGCACATGGAGCAGTTGACGAGAGACGTAAGAACAAACCTATTTTCATTTTAAAATATTAATTCACATAAAAACAGGTGGATGGAAACACACTAAAGTCAACTCAACTTCATACATTTGCATAACAGTAACGGATGGAAACATGCAATAACATGCAAAATAATTTGTGCCGTCTCTCCATCCTTTAGTTCGATGTTATGAGCGCAGCTGCCAGTCGGAGAGTCCCAGATTCTTCTACAACAGCACCAGTTCCAGGTGTGAACGGCTCTTCGGTGACTGTGGGTCCAACACGAACACATTTAAGACCCTGGAAAGCTGTGCAACTCTCTGCTATAACAACGGTAAGAAACTTGTTCAATATATATTATGTCTTAATCATAAACTGTTCAAATTAGCCATAATTTAGTTTAGTTTATTAGTTTATAATGTCATAGACAGTCCCCTTTAATTGACTGCACAGTAAAAGGAGCAGCTTTAGCCTCTACGGCTATTTTTAAAGCTGTAGTCCCTGGCCAGTTGACAATAGGCATCCTAAAATACAATGGTTAACAAATTAAAATAAATTATATTACATCTGTAATCCAGCCACTGTTTAGGGTGATCACATTGGTGGGAAAGTAGACAAAGATCGCAAGTGAAGTGACCTGGAATGAGAAACAGAATGATTTTCAAAATAAAACAAGAAGAGGCAAATATAACAAAGAAAATGTAAACATGACCTAGACATGGGTGCGAGACGTGACTGAAAGATCTGACGATTAATCTACACCAAATGCTACAACTACCAAAACAAAGACAAGAAAATATGTAGGTGACCACAATTTGATCTGAGGAGCCTGCTAATCTAACAGTTGAATCGTTGCAGTGCTGTCTATTCTCTTGCAGTCTCTCGTAGCGCTATGGAGTAACGTCTGGCTGCACCACAGATGCATTCTGGGATAGAAGAACAAAACTCTCTGGGTTGTTTGCATTTCTTTAAACCAATCACAGTCTTCTTTGGCGGTGCAACGCTCCAGATGCAGCAATGGTGGTTCTGCTAAATAGTCTCAGGAAGGAACTTGTTTTGGTGGAACATTTGCACCCCGCAAAAGAAAACTCCACATCCAATATTAAATGAAGTTAACTGTTGACCCAATACAGTAACGTGAGCTATTTAAATGATCTGATACATGGTTCAACCTCATTGGCTCTTACCAGTGTATCTCTGTGTGTACTTGGTCCACAGCAATCCCACCAATCAGTCCCAAAACGTTTATCGGTGTTTTAAGCCCCCAACGTCTCACTAGGATTAGGCAATGGTTATGCCGGTTAGGTCTGGGTTAAAACGCAACGCCCAGGATGGGTTAGGGTTAGGTGCCTTGAAGTCAGCGGTCACAGCGCTGTCTGGAAGGAGACGTTGGGGGCTTAAAACACCATCAAGCTCCCAAAACCTCCCAGTTAGAGAGGAAATGCCCTAAACATATTATTTGTAAATGTTTACAATCATTCCCCCGAAAGAACCGAGCAGGTCTGCCTTGTTGCACTGTCCACATCTTCTTCCAAAAAATCTTGTTGTTTTCCGAAACAAACGTAAGGGACAACCGGTAGAACGTCTAGCTGAACTGTCGTCGATCCCGAGTAATCATTTTGTGAATAAACAGCTCATAGTCTGTTCTCTTGAACATAGCGTCCAAACCGGGGAATGACAACTTCCGTGTCCATCACGTTATATCCTCAGAACCAAAAGACTTTTACCCACAGACTTACACAGAGAAAGAAAGGTCTGTAAATTAGTGGAGACATTTTTTCGAGCGTCACAACCCCCCACGAAATGACTCGTTTCACTATGACAATTTGATCCATATCGGTCCGATAACATCTGGGAAACTCTATAAGAGCTGCATGATTAAATCATTGAATCTTCTCCCTCCAGATCGGTGTTTGGACTTCATAAAGTACAGCAGCTGCCAGTCGGAGAGTTCCAGATTCTTCTACAACAGCACCAGTTACAGATGTGAGCGGCTCTTTGGTAGCTGTGGGTCCAACAAGAACTTATTCGATACCCTGGAAAGCTGTGAGGCTCTCTGCAATGAAAAGTGTAAGACTCTAATTACAAACTGTTCATGTCAGCCTTTATTGAGTTGTGATTCAGAGTCCTATGTTTCTTTTCCATGACGTGTGAGTCCATCACGAAGGGAAACTGAAGACCTTTCTGTTTCTTTGTCACTTTAGTCCGTTGCAATCGGCCCGTGGATTACGGTGAAACCCCCCGTATTCGCTTCAGCAACAACACTGACAATAGAGGCAAACCTAAAGACACCACTGTCAACTTCTACTTCTACAACGTGTCGAGTGGGAGCTGTGAAGGATTTCACTTCAGAGGAAGTGTGTCCAACGGGAACCTCTTTTTTTCCGTGAAGGAGTGTGAAAGTCTCTGTGGTGATGTCAAAGGTAACAGATCAGTTTTTGTATGTTGCTAGTTTGTTAGCTTGCTCTGTTTTGTTTGAAATGTACTTGGAACGTCAACAGAAGTGACCACACAGGAACTCATAGTGCACCTTTAAACTGTCGACACTTGCCCAGATGTTAAATCAACCATTAACGATAAAAAACATGAAACCAGAAAAGTGCTGGAGAAACATGAAGCAGCTGGACAGAGGACAAAAAGAGAAAAGGTAAAAAACAAGACATGCAGAGAAGGAAATGTACAATGCACAGCCATGTAAATATATTCCTGTTTCATCTGCGTACATTTAACATCAGCTCCAACTCATATTAAAGGCAGATCATTGACATATAAACTGAAGAGGAGAGGACCTAGAATAGAGCCCTGTGGCACTCCGGCATTATAACTGAGAGTGGATGAAACTGTGTCACTGGGCCCTATTTTAATGATCTCAGCGCACGGCGTGAAGCGCCTGGTGCAGGTGCGTTTAGGGTGTGTCCAAATCCACTTTTGCTAGTTTGACGGCGAAAAAAAGGGTCCGTGTGCCGGGGTCATGGTTCAAAAGTATGAACGGACAGATTGGATAACTTGGGCGCCGAAATGAAAATAGCTGCACAATGTGGCTATACGCAACGCTTACGCACCCGGTGTGTTTTCACTGTTGGCTCAACTTCCATGTTAATCTTATAAATCACAAATCAATATTCATAATTTTTATCTAGCTGCTGCAACCAGCCCACCTGCTGAGGATCCAGGTAACATCACACATCTGTGTTATCCTGCATCATCTGTACTTTTATAACCATCTCATGAACTCTACAACAATGATCTACATTACCAACTCTTACCGGTACAGGTACCACAGCAGCCGTTCCTAAAAAGAGGATAGGTAACTATGTTTACTTTATATCATAGTTATTTGTATTTGTATCACAATGGGCTGTGACGATAACCGCATCACCGCAATGCCTGTGGTGTTAACATATGTTGTAAGGTCTAAGGTCCCATGGCATGAAAATTGCACTTTATGAGGTTTTTTAACATTAATATGAGTTCCCCCAGCCTGCCTATGGTCCCCCAGTGGCTAGAAATGGTGATAGGTGTAAACCGAGCCCTGGGTATCCTGCTCTGCCTTTGAGAAAATGAAAGCTCAGATGGGCCGATCTGGAATCTTCCCTTTATGAGGTCATAGGAGGTCACAAGGTTATATGTACAATGTCCAAATCCACTTTTGCTAGTTTGACGGCGAAAAAAAGGGTCCGTGTGCCAGGCGCATGGTTCAAAAGGGTTGTACTTAGTGTCTTCATTAATCAGAGGTGTGTTTTGGGCGTAACATGCAATCAACCAATCAGAGATCATCTCCCATTCCCTTTAAAAGCCAGGCGCGTTTGGACCTTGGAGCATCGCTATTATGATGGAGGATTTGCACCGTAATATTATTATTTGTAATCTTCTGCATTTGTGTGTGCTGCTGTGTGTCCCTGTGTGTGTACACACAGCACCTGAACACACCTCCCTGTAAGACCAGCACACCCAGAATGCACCTGAACACACCTCCCTGTAAGACCAACACGCCCAGAATGCACCTGAACACACCTCCCTGTAAGACCATGGGCCACAGATGGGTTCAGGTGCATTTGCTATTTAAACGATGTGGGCGCTGGACAGGAAATTGACAACTGCGTCGGGCTTTGCGCTGTGCTGGGCCGGGTGCAAGATTGGGGGTCATCGTCTTTAAACACTGATTTATATTTTCAAGACAGGGTTTTAGATTTTGTGTACATGTATATGCCTTGCACAGTTCTTCATGTGCATAAATATACTTAGATACAGAAATATTTGACACTAAATCAAGTCTTCTGTTGTTTAAAAACAGCTGCTGCAACCAGCCCACCTGCTGTGGTTTCAGGTAACATTACATCTTAGTTTCATGCATTTTCTTCAGTTGTATAACTCTGTCTCACCAACTTGTTTACGTAACATAGGTTAGTATTAACCTTTTAACAGATGATACAGTCACTGCCTCTACAGACACCGTTTCCCGACAAGAACACAGAACACATTAAACATTCTTATAACAGTACCGTTACAGCCAAAACACACCGGGCACGTAAGCGTTTAGCCTGCTGTGTCTGTGTGTGTGTGTGTCTGTGTGTCTGTGTGTCTGTGTCTGTGTATGTGTATGTGTGTGTGTATCTGTGTCTTTGTCTCTGTGTGTGTGTGTGTATCTCTGTGTCTGTGTATGTGTGTGTGTGTGTGTGTGTCTGTGTCTGTCCCTGTGCTTGATCGCGTGTCTCGCTGTGAGAAGTCAAGACAGCCAAAATCACCATGAATCTATGTGTTTTATTTATATACCTGCCTGGCTCGACACAATCGCTTGCGCGGGCCGACGCCGCTACTCCACGCCCCGTATGAACGGACAGATTGGATAACATGGGCGCCAAAATGAAAATAGCTGCACAACGTGGCTTTACGCAACGCTTATGTTTTCACTGTTGGCTCAACTTCCATGTTAATCTTATAAATCACAAATCAATATTCATAATTTTTATCTAGCTGCTGCAACCAGCCCACCTGCTGAGGATCCAGGTAACATCACACATCTGTGTTATCCTGCATCATCTGTACTTTTATAACCATCTCATGAACTCTAAAACAATGATCTACATTACCAACTCTTTCAGGTACCACAGCAGCCGTTCCTACAAAGAGGATAGGTAACTATGTTTACTTTATATCATAGTTATTTGTATTTGTATCACAATGGGCTGTGACGATAACCACATCACCGCAATGCCTGTAGTGTTAACATATGTTGTAAGGTTTAAGGTCCCGTGGCATGAAAATTGCACTTTATGAGGTTTTTTAACATTAATATGAGTTCCCCCAGCCTGCCTATGGTCCCCCAGTGGCTAGAAATGGTGATAGGTGTAAACCGAGCCCTGGGTATCCTGCTCTGCCTTTGAGAAAATGAAAGCTCAGATGGGCCGATCTGGAATCTTCCCTTTATGAGGTCATAGGAGGTCACAAGGTTATATGTACAATGTCCAAATCCACTTTTGCTAGTTTGACGGCGAAAAAAAGGGTCCGTGTGCCAGGCGCATGGTTCAAAAGGGTTGTACTTAGTGTCTTCATTAATCAGAGGTGTGTTTTGGGCGTAACATGCAATCAACCAATCAGAGATCATCTCCCATTCCCTTTAAAAGCCAGGCGCGTTTGGACCTTGGAGCATCGCTATTATGATGGAGGATTTGCACCGTAATATTATTATTTGTAATCTTCTGCATTTGTGTGTGCTGCTGTGTGTCCCTGTGTGTGTACACACAGCACCTGAACACACCTCCCTGTAAGACCAGCACACCCAGAATGCACCTGAACACACCTCCCTGTAAGACCAACACGCCCAGAATGCACCTGAACACACCTCCCTGTAAGACCATGGGCCACAGATGGGTTCAGGTGCATTTGCTATTTAAACGATGTGGGCGCTGGACAGGAAATTGACAACTGCGTCGGGCTTTGCGCTGTGCTGGGCCGGGTGCAAGATTGGGGGTCATCGTCTTTAAACACTGATTTATATTTTCAAGACAGGGTTTTAGATTTTGTGTACATGTATATGCCTTGCACAGTTCTTCATGTGCATAAATATACTTAGATACAGAAATATTTGACACTAAATCAAGTCTTCTGTTGTTTAAAAACAGCTGCTGCAACCAGCCCACCTGCTGTGGTTTCAGGTAACATTACATCTTAGTTTCATGCATTTTCTTCAGTTGTATAACTCTGTCTCACCAACTTGTTTACGTAACATAGGTTAGTATTAACCTTTTAACAGATGATACAGTCACTGCCTCTACAGACACCGTTTCCCGACAAGAACACAGAACACATTAAACATTCTTATAACAGTACCGTTACAGCCAAAACACACCGGGCACGTAAGCGTTTAGCCTGCTGTGTCTGTGTGTGTGTGTGTGTGTGTCTGTGTGTCTGTGTCTGTGTATGTGTATGTGTGTGTGTATCTGTGTCTTTGTCTCTGTGTGTGTGTGTGTATCTCTGTGTGTGTGTGTGTGTGTGTGTGGTGGTGGTGGTGGTGTGTGTGTCTGTGTCTGTCCCTGTGCTTGATCGCGTGTCTCGCTGTGAGAAGTCAAGACAGCCAAAATCACCATGAATCTATGTGTTTTATTTATATACCTGCCTGGCTCGACACAATCGCTTGCGCGGGCCGACGCCGCTACTCCACGCCCCGTATGAACGGACAGATTGGATAACATGGGCGCCAAAATGAAAATAGCTGCACAACGTGGCTTTACGCAACGCTTATGTTTTCACTGTTGGCTCAACTTCCATGTTAATCTTATAAATCACAAATCAATATTCATAATTTTTATCTAGCTGCTGCAACCAGCCCACCTGCTGAGGATCCAGGTAACATCACACATCTGTGTTATCCTGCATCATCTGTACTTTTATAACCATCTCATGAACTCTAAAACAATGATCTACATTACCAACTCTTTCAGGTACCACAGCAGCCGTTCCTACAAAGAGGATAGGTAACTATGTTTACTTTATATCATAGTTATTTGTATTTGTATCACAATGGGCTGTGACGATAACCACATCACCGCAATGCCTGTAGTGTTAACATATGTTGTAAGGTTTAAGGTCCCGTGGCATGAAAATTTCACTTTATGAGGTTTTTTAACATTAATATGAGTTCCCCCAGCCTGCCTATGGTCCCCCAGTGGCTAGAAATGGTGATAGGTGTAAACCGAGCCCTGGGTATCCTGCTCTGCCTTTGAGAAAATGAAAGCTCAGATGGGCCAATCTGGAATCTGCTCCTTATGAGGTCATAGGAGAAAGGTTACCTCCCCTTTCTCTGCTTTGCCCGCCCAGAGAATTTGGCCCACCCATGACAAAGAGAGAGACATCATGGCTTGCAAACGAGCAAAGTGGCAGTTGGGCAAGGCCACCCTCCCCCCCCTCCACCTTGCCCCTCTCCTCCTCAATAGCGTTTAAAGCTACAGACACAGAAATGGTACATCGTAAGGAAAGCTCATTGTGGGACTGGCTCTAGTGGCTGAAATTCTACACCAAGGCTGAATTTCGGGAAAGAGACTTCAGATACAGTATTAGGGGACCACTAAGGTCTATATAAAAGAGACTTCAGATACAGTATTGGGGGACATCCAAAGCATCCAAAAAGCAGCATGTCATAGGACCTTTAAGCCGATGTTTTTTCGGGGGGTAACGGCATTCACTTTACCGGCAATATTCACAACAGATAAAGCCACTGTGTCTTGAGAAGCTCAAGCTTGTTGTTTTATTGTTCACTTTAAACTCACTTTGCATCACTTTTGCTATTTCTTTTTCCTCTCGCTTTTCCTCACAGCAGCATTCATACGTTACTCTCCGTTTCCGCTTGCTCTCCTCGTGCGACCACACGGGCACTGACATCACTCACTTAAGGCACCCTGCCATTCTCGCTCTAACTTATGCTTTTTTCATAAGTAAGGAGGTTGCGGTTAACCGCCATACCACGGTGATATGTTGCTTCTTTACCACGGTAATAAAAAAAACAATACCGTCACAGCCCTAGTATCACATTCATTCTATGATGTTAACGTAAAAATATTATTCATTTTACACAGGTATGTTGGTGCCTGCAACCACAAAAACTACAGGTATTAGTATTATATTCACTTTCTCTACACTTCACTTACTGTTCACTTAAAGGTGCTGTAGGTAGGATTGGGAAGATCCAGGACTTAGCCAAAAAATGTGAACGTCGACAACTTGTCAGTCCCTCCCCCCCTTTCTGCTAAAGCCCAAAACTGTGTTCTAAGCCCCTCCCCCCACAAGGGAGAAACCTATCTGCAGCTCGTGCGTGGGGGGAGGGGGAGGGGAGGACGCTACGAAATGCGTGAGCAGTGATTGACACGCAGTTAGACACCCCCCTGGCCCTGATTGGTGCATCTGAACAGGGAGCGGTGGATTTTTGCAAATCGCACTCCAGGCTGTAGGTGGTGCCAGAGGAGCAAGATTTTTTTTTATTATTATTTTTATTATTATTTATTATTTTTTTTATTTCTTTATTACCTGCTTCATGTAGTTCTACTGGAACATAGGGTCAGTTTCAGCAAATATGACAGAAAGTTTTATAAGTCTTACCTACTGCACCTTTAACTACCTGAGAGTTAAAGGGTACACTAAAAGTTCTGTTGTTGTCGCTGACAGACTCAGATTATTATTCTAAGTGTCTGACAACATTATGGAAAGGATCCCTACAGAGATAGACCTTTTAGTTAAAGAGTAAGATCCTTTTTTTAAACATAAAAACATCCAGGAAATTGGGTTCGCTAAACCCACCAGACTCCATGTAAATAATCAATACTTTTATCAGCGTAAAACACACTTCATTCAAAGTAAATAAAATAAAACTTAGACTAAATAAAACTATCAAAAGCCGTCTTGGTTCATCGTTCCACTGTTCCAACAATCACCACTCTGGTTTGGTTGAAATAAACACTTAATTCACCCATTTAAATGTGGAAATATGCTGGCTTTAAACACGCTAAAAGTCCTGATTATTTACATGGAGTCTGGTGGAAATATGCTGGCTCTAAACACGCTAAAAGTACTGATTATTTACATGGAGTCTGGTGGGTTTGGTGACGTGATTTTGGGGCTGTTTCATGTTAAACTAAAAGGATCTTACTCTTTAACTAAAAGGTCTATCTCGGTAGGAATCCTTTCCATGATGTTGTCAGACACTTAATAATAATAATCTGAGTCTGTCAGCAGCAAAAACATAACTTTTTAGTGGACGCTAACTGATGCTGAACATTAGTCCTGTAGGGTTACGTTACAGCCCGGTTCACGGCTTTATGTTACTGCGTTCTCACTCAAGTCAGTCACTTTCCAGGTTGAAAAATACCAACGTTAAGCAGGGTTGCAAAATTCTGGGAATTTTCAAAGTTGGAAACTTTCCATGGGAATAAACGGGAATAAATGTGAATTAATGGGAATTAATGGGGATAAACTGGATATTTTTAATATTGCTTGGTATAATACTGTTAGTCTATAACAGGGAACATGCAGCATAATCTTGGTTAAAACATCCTAATTTACAGTTTTTTACAATCACTTTGGTACTAATTTCAGAACCTTGACGTCATTTTTCAAAACTCACAACCAATGATCAAAATACACATTTTTCAAAACTGTAACACTTTTTTTCAATTGGATGCAATCCACATAAACCTAAGACTTAACATCAAAGTACTACTATTTCAAAAAGCAATTCACACATTACATTTCAGATGATTGTCTATTCATTCCATTACAAATGGATAAATGATAAGTACCTGTTGCATTACTCTTAATGAATAGTTGTATGGAAACAGATAAACAATAGTCCATGTTTAGATCATGAAAGTTTTAAGATACCAGATTCATTGTCACCAGTTAGCGTGGAGCATGAACCAATTAGACTACAGTATCTATAGATGTAATATTTCATCATCCTTCTTTACTGTAATGTACTACTGTTTACCAGACACTGTTTCTATGGTCCCATGTACTACCTTTACTGTAATGTACTACTGTTTACCAGACACTGTTTCTATGGTCCCATGTACCACCTTTACTGTAATGTACTACTGTTTACCAGACACTGCTTCTATGGTCCCATGTACCACCTTTCAGACTATTTACAGTATTGACAGTACTGCACTCTATGGATGCAGGCCCTTGGAATTGCTTGTCCAATTCTGCCAACTCGTTACTGATGATTGAGATATATATATATATATATATATATATATATATATATATATATATATATATATATATATATATATTAGGGCCGGGACTCGATTAAAAAAATTAATCTAATTAATTAGAGGCTTTGTAATTAATTAATCGAAATTAATCGCATTTTAATCGGTCGGGCTAACGTCCACGCTAACTCCTATGTGTTTTGCGTTGAGGTGATATTTGAGGCTCGATGTGCTGCGGTGATACGCAAATTCCTTGTTGCATAGCTTGCACACAACCATGCTCTTGTCGACGCTTCCATCCTTTCGTTTTTTAAAACAAAATTTCCCATCCACGGGGCCAAGCAAAGCGGTCTCGTCAGCTTCTTCGTTCATGTTCACTGTGGTTTGTTGTTGTCGGAAGTCAAGAACGCTAGTTGGTGCTCCAGTATAATCGGTCCGTCGAAACTCATTCATTGAAAAACGTTCCACGGTGCAAAAATAAGTGTGGTTAAAATTATGTTATTTATTTTTTGCGTAATTAATTAACGCGTTAAAGTCCCGTAATTAATATATATATATACCGTGCTCAGTGGCCAGCAGATCAGACTGTGGTTGTACTGGGCAGCTTCCACGTATGAATGTGGAACTGTGTGAAAGTGACAGGTCATCGTTGCAAATGAGAATTTGTTCTCAATCGTCTTACCTGGATACTGTAAATAAAGGGTAAATACAGTAAATAAATAAATATATATATATATATATATATATATATACTTGTTTGTACCACATTGGTCTGTAGTATTCTCTCTACTACTGCAGTACTTTTACAGGGATGTATTTCTATGTAGTACCATAATGAAACATGTATCACCTATTTTGTACTACAATATTTAATGATTGTACGAACGATGACCCAGTGAAACTATGGGTAGCTTGTGTGTGGGTGATCTAAAGTAACGTTTCAATGGTATTTCACTATAAATTAGTTTTTTGAACCAATGATTGTGCAAGTGCAATATTTCTTTAAAGATATGGATGCACAATGCAATGTTTTGAACATTGGATAGCCTGTGTTACAAGTGATGACCGTTTTGAGTTTTGTGTCGGAAAGTTTCCGGAAAGTTTCCTGAAATTTACCGGAAAATTTCCACCCCTTTGCAACCCTAGTTATATGTGTATGTTCAGACTTTTAATGTCAGGTTTTTAAACCAATGATATAAACGTCATGGTCAGGTTGTATTAGTCCTTAATGCATCAAACCTGCTGATCTTAATCTTCCCCTCTCTTGTTCAGACATCGTCCTTGTTGTTATTGGTGTTGGTGTTGTTGTTGTGTTCTCTGTCCTTGGTGTCGTCTTCGCTGTGCGACGCTGCAGACAGAAATCTACCAACAGGTAAAGTCAGTTTGTTCAAGCAACACATTCTCACTCCCATCGCGTAAAATACAGACACCTGGTCAGGTGTCTCTGTGTGTGTGTGTGTGTGTGAGTGCGTGTCTGCATGTGTTTGTGTGTGTGTATGCATGTGTGTGTGTGTGTGTGTGTGTGTGTGTGCGCGTGTGTGCGTGTGTATGAGTGTGTGTGTGCGTGCGTGTGTGCGCGGGTGTGCGGGTGTGCGTGTGTGTGCGTGGGTGCGCATGTGTGCGTGTGTGCATGGGTGCGCGTGTGTGCGTGTGTGTGCATGGGTGCGCGTGTGTGTGTGAGAGTGTGTGTGTGTGTGTGTGTGTGTGCGTGTGTGCGCGTGTGTGTGCGTGTGTGCGTCCGTGTGTGTGCGCGTCTGTGTGTGCGTGTGTGCGTCCGTGTGTGTGTGTTTGTGCGTGTGTGTGTGAGAGTGTGTGTGTGTGTTTGTGCGTGTGTGTGTGTGAGTGTGTGTGTGTGTGTGTGTGTGTGTGTGTGTGTATGTGTGTCTTCTTGTCCACCATTTTTTTTGTCATTTTTTTCCAACATTTCTTAAGCTTTTTTCCCAAGTTTTTTTTAAATGACTTTATAATTTCTTTCATCGTTACTTTTTGGACCAACTTCTGCCGACGGTCGGCTGTCGGGTCGGTGTGTCAGAGCCTTAAAGCTCCTGGAGGCACATTTGGGTTTTTTGTTTTTCGGGCTGTATAAAATAAAAAAAACTTGAAAGTTGCTGAAAATAAATCTTCACAATTGTGGCTTTTCTTTCTTTCTTTTGTTCTTTCTTTCTTTCTTTTTTCTTTCTTTCTCTCCAGATACAGGCCTGTGGGTTCACATCCAGATGAGCAACCTTTAATGGGGGATGCCGTCGTTATGACTAGTGTGGAGTGGTGATGGTGCAGTGGTTTTGACACGTACCTTTGGTGTGGGAGACTGGGGTTCGATTCCCACTGCGATACATCAACCAATGTGTCCCTGAGCAAGACACTTAACCCCTGGTTGCTCCAGAGGTGTCTGACCTCTGACATATATAGCAATTGTAAGTTGGTTTGGATAAATTACATGTAATGTGTAGTTTGAAATATTAAATACTTCTTAATAAAGTTTACAAGATTATTTAATTGTTTTGTGAATGTTTGATATTTGATATCATTATGTTGATTTATTTTCGCTCTGGATTTTGTTTGTTTTTGAGTTTGTGAGCTATTTAAATTAGCTATATGCTTAAAACATAGCCACGTTTATCAGGGTTAGCCTGGCTCCGCCCTCCTACGTACTTCCGCCCAATTTTCATTTTCTTACTCCGTATGGGTTTGCGGTATACACAACAAATATATGAGTGTTAAGATGTTAGGGACGGTGTTGAATAAAGAGTGTTGGTATTATTTTAACACCACAACATAAAATAGCACTGCTAGTGTTGCCTGTGACTCATTTACGTTGTCAAATCGGAGTGTTAAGCTTTTTATACAGCCAACGGTGTTAAGGCAGATCTAAGCCATGCCCTCACGTAACGGTTGTCCAGGACGTGAGCAAGACGAAAAAACTTTCTCCTGCACCATTTTCTTAGAAGGTAGAAGGTAAGTGCTTAATTTGACTGTCTGACTGAAGACTTAGTCACACGCATGATATTTTATGATAATTTATATTTGCTTCATAAGTTGTGCTTATTTAAGTTGTAACCGTCTGTTTTGTATTGAATTCCACTTCCAGCTAGGGCAAAGTACTATCCGGTAACGTTAGGTAATAGCTAGCTAGGTTATAGCAAAGATTTTAGCATGACGAAATACTCTCAGGTTATAACATGAGTGAACAGTTTACTCCCTGATAATGAACCTACTGTGTAAGCGGGAATATATTGTTGGACTTTTTATAAAGCGAAGTTATTTGGCTGTACTAGTTATGTTAGAGTTGAAAGTTGCAATGTGCAGTGTTAGGCGGGAGTAGCACGTTACTGCTAACTAAGCATGCTGGCTAAAGTTAAGCTAACATAGCCACATTTGGTTGCTGCAAGCTGAGATGGTGAAAACATGTATGCTAGCCGTCAGTGACAGGATTGGTCTGACTTATGTCATGGACTTCTAACCATATCCATATTTGTTTACACAAATACACCTCAAAATCAAAAATCAAAGACGTTGCGAATGCAGCATTAAAAACTACACCTCCCTTCAACGTTAGCGTTTTTGCGCTATTTCGCGCACACGCTAGTCTCTGGAAGTCAAGGGCCCGCGGAAAAAGCGGAATGTTCTTCCAACCATCGAATTCATCGAGTTCATCAAGTAAATATACCAACAACGAAGAAAGATAAAGGAAGAACAGGATGGCATTCTAAGATTGTAGTGAGAGACATGGAGACCCACCCTACAGTCACATTAGCTACAAAAGAGAGCGACAAAAAAAGCCTGTTCACTCCCTATTCAGCCCCATTGTACCAAACTTGGTTCAGTTCCACCAGAGTTCCACTGGGGGTGATGACAGGCAAATGAATGGCAGTCTATAGAGCTAGACGGCTAAATGAATGGGAGTCTATGGAGCTAGACGGCTAAATGAATGGGAGTCTATAGAGCTAGACGGCTAAATGAATGGCAGTCTATAGAGCTAGACGGCTAAATGAATGGGAGTCTATGGAGCTAGACGGCTAAATGAATGGGAGTCTATGGAGCTAGACAGCTAAATGAATGGGAGTCTATGGAGCTAGACAGCTAAATGAATGGGAGTCTATGGAGCTAGACGGCTAAATGAATGGGAGTCTATGGAGCTAGACAGCTAAATGAATGGGAGTCTATGGAGCTAGACGGCTAAATGAATGGGGGTCTATAGAGCTGGTAAGTTCGCCCTGGACCTCAAAGTGGAAAAACCGTCAATGCAAGTGAATGGGAGAAAATAATTATTTTCTGTACCCGTTTGAATTTTGCCATGAATGTGAACATATGTTGTGTGTGAATTTTTTATATAATTTTTCGTGTAAAGAATGCTTCAATTTAGCGGGTAGAATTTTGATACGGTTAGACTTTGTGTGAGAGCACTTTGTGGACTACAGCTCTTCGCTGCTTTCGACGCGTTTTATATACGTCACCACCACTAGCACATGTTTTTCAGACGGGAATCTGAAGAAAGAACAGCCCATTTTGTTTGAATGGTGACATTTGGGTACAAAACACACAGGCATCTCGATCTGTCTTCATAGATTATCGCACCGTGATTTATGGAGGGAAAATGCGTTATGGGGTGACGTCACATATGCGACATGTAGTCTTTCTAGTTTTGTCTTTTCTACAACGGCTAGCCGAAGAATCATGCAATATACTGTCAAACTCGTTACATGAAAAATTATATAAAAAATTCACAGACAACATATGTTCACATTCATGGCACAATTCAAACGGGACCAGAAAATAATTATTTTCTCCCATTCACTTGCATTGACGGTTTTTCAACTTTGAGGTCCAACGGGGTTTTACGGAAGGGGCGGGACTTACCAGCTCTATGGAGCTAGACGGCTAAATGAATGGAGTCTATGGAGCTAGACGGCTAAATGAATGGGGGTCTATGGAGCTAGACGGCTAAATGAATGGAGTCTATGGAGCTAGACGGCTAAATGAATGGGGGTCTATGGAGCTAGACGGCTAAATGAATGGAGTCTATGGAGCTAGACGGCTAAATTTGTCAGGAAGTCGAGCAAAGAAACAAAATAAAACATCCGGTTAATTTTCAAAATAAAATACACCGTGCTCATGGCGGATGATATCTCCCTGCACTACACCTTGAAAACACAGCACAGAGTTGTTTCCCCTCTACTCCTCTGGATGGAAGAGTTGTTGGTTTTGCGGTTCTATTCTACGTGAATTTGTGGGTCCTCGTGACTTCAGCTGTCAGTCATGGCCGCAGCTGTTCCGCAACAAAGCCGGACCTGGTGGGTATTGACGGACGGTGGAGCACGGAGCCGTTCCGCAACCGGTGGAAATTAGGAGAGAGGGAATATTTCGGCGTGGTCTTTAAAACATTAGCAAAACCTCTTGGAGAGTCTAACCTGTCAGCTGTGTTGTCGATGCCGCGAGAGAACAAAGGAAGTGACTCAGAGCTTACCGTAAAGCAGTATCTCTGGCCGTATATGTGTATGATGTCATTGACATTTTTAGGCTTTTTAGAACAAAAATGCCACTTTAAAAAAATGTTAACACCCAGCAATGTGCATTTTCTTTGCCTCCCCTTTCGAATGCAACATTCAAATTATTAGACAAAAAATGATATCCTGACAAAAGTGGATTTTGAGGGGTATAGCTCTATAGAGTTCCATTCATTCTGCACTGGCCTGTGAGCGCCCCCTATATGGATTTTCCTCGCCACTGCTGCACTGAATGCTTGCTCTTGAGGGAATTACTGGAATTGTTGGGTCTTTGTAAATTACAGAGTGTGGTCTAGACCTACTCTATCTGTAAAGTGTCTCGAGATAACTCTTGTTTTGAATTGATACTATAAATGAAATTGAATTGAATTGAGTCAAGAGTGGAACTGCAACCAGTTCAGAAGCCTGGAAGTAACGAGAGAGTGGAACTTCGTCCCTTATTAGAAATTCTTTGGCGACATGCACTCACTTGATGAGCGCTCCTGGGCGTGATTAGCCTACTCCTGGTTGCTTGGCAACAGTAAACAGAAATTCTCCGGTCCTACCGGTGTCTTAAAAGTCACTTCAGAGGTATTGTTAAGTTACAAGAATGATGTTAGATTGGATTTCTCGATAGAAGTAACAAAATATATGAGTTAAAATGCCAAACATATCAGCCGTATGTACAGAAATACAATGTTCTGAAGGGTTTCCACCATGTTGAATTATTTTCTTAGACTTGAGCAACCAACGTACATACGTCAGACTGCCTTCACTCCAATTAGCGGTCGCTTTGTTGCATCGCTCAGCATTTGCATAAGATTTATTTTATATTTATTTATAAAGATCTATTTTGGCCCCGCCTTGCTCGTGGCAGTGGTGAGCTACTCTCTAATGCTCTCTCCATACTATTCTCTGCTGTTGTCTCTCTACATACTACTCTCTACTGTTGTCTCTACATACTACTCTCTACTGCTGTCTCTACATACTACTCTCTACTGCTGTCTCTACATACTACTCTCTACTGCTGTCTCTACATACTACTCTCTACTGTTGTCTCTACATACTATACTGTGTCTCTACATACTACTCTCTACTCGTCTCTCTACATACTCTACGTGTCTCTACATACTCTCTACTCGTCTCTCTTCATACTACTCTCTACTGTTGTCTCTCTACATACTACTCTCTACTGTTGTCTCTACATACTACTCTCTACTGTTGTCTCTACATACTACTCTCTACTGTTGTCTCTACATACTACTCTCTACTCGTCTCTCTACATACTACTCTCTACTGCTGTCTCTTTACATACTACTCTCTACTGTTGTCTCTCTAAATACTACTACTTTTTTACTTAGTTTTAGAGGTTTTGTAGAATGACAGTTTTAAAAACACACCACAACACCAGAGACCAGAGAGTTTGTTTGTTTTACTTCCCATTCAAATAAAAAATGTCTTTTTCAGTCTCAGGGTTCTCACATTCATCACAGGCTGAATTAGTGCCAACGATGCATTTTTTAATGTAGTGTCTGATGTGTCCCAGGGTGGAGCCCGTCTACGGTTTCCCTCCATTAAAATGTGATGAGAGATTTCGGGGTCCCCAGCCAGCCCCCCCTACTCATGTGAAACCTGCAGCGCTGCTCTCCAACAGGCCGAGAAACTTCTCATTCAAAAGACAGAGAGAGGAAGTTGGAACGTAAAAAACGTAGAGAAATCAACAAAACATCGAAAAAAGCAACAAAATATTTAAAAAAGCAGCCAAAATGTCAAAAAAACAACAAAAACGAAGGAAATAAGACAAAAAACGTTTTTAAAAAAAATGAACAAAAACGTAAGAAATGAGAGGAAAAACTCTCTGTTTCCTTTTCTCTTCAAACGGGACATGAACCCCGGTCTCCTGGGTGGAAGTCCTGAACATGAACCTCACACACACACACACACACACACACACACACACACACACACACACACACACACACACACACACACACACACACACACACACACACAGAGACACAGAGAGACACAGAGAGACACACAAACACACACACACACACACAGACAGACACACACACACACACACACACACACACACAGAGAGACACAGAGAGACACACAAACACACACACACACACACACACGGACACACACACACACACACACACACACACACACACACACACGGACACACACCCACACACTTCACATTTGCCTGAAGTTGGTCTTCTTTTGCAGGAGTTTCTTTGCGACACAAAGTAATCTTTAAACTGATGTTTTCATAATAATTTATTTAAAGTAAAAATAAACATAAAACATACAGAACATAGAATTAGATTTTTAATACCATTTAGAAATAAATTCAATACCAACTTCATACCCATACTGGAAGAAGTATGTAGGATGTAATGGGATATCAGAAAGGATTGTTTAGGCTATAAAAAGACTTATTCACCAGGTACAAACACACTTTGTGACTAAACAATAAAGGAGATATTTAATCTAATGAAAGGACGGTAGAAATGTAAGACTTTCTAAAGAAATATAAGACTTCTTTTACATTACATAACATGTCTTTTATCCAAAGCAACATCCAGTGAACTGCTTTCGACCTTGAAGGTACAAACTCCGGACAGAAAGAAGTAAGATGTGTAAAAAGGTAAAGTCAGAAGAGATGTGTTTTCAGCCTGCGGCAGAAGACGTCAAGGCTTTTGGCCGTCCTGATGTCAATAGGGCCTTGTTTTTCAAATGTTATATTGAAGACATTTATTTGTTAGACTGCTAGATACCAACAATGTTTCAATATGCCGCTGCTTTTTGCCTGATACGCTTCCTGACAGCGATATGCAAATCTCTCGCTGAAGTTGAACAATTTAAGTGCGAGGGCGTAACTTTGGGTTCAACATTGGTGGGAGGGTGTGGGGGGGGGTGAGATCTCCAACTATCTCGGGACATTGAGAGGCGCCAAATGTCAGAAAAGGTGAGATAGACTTTGGAAAAAAAACCTCCAGAAAGGCGACGAAAACTTGTCCAAATACTCCTTGAAAAAAGAGACAAAAACCTTGGAAAAAAACTTGAAAAAAGCAGCAAAAACCCATGACTATGTATAAACACGGAGAATAATTAAGTAGCTACATGCTAACAACAGTAGCTACATCCTAACAACAGTAGCTACATGCTAACAACAGTAGCTACATCCTAACAACAGTAGCTACATGCTAACAACAGTAGCTACATCCAATGCTAACAACAGTAGCTACATGCTAACAACAGTAGCTACATCCTAACAACAGTAGCTACATGCTAACAACAGTAGCTACATCCAATGCTAACAACAGTAGCTACATGCTAACAACAGTAGCT
>NC_050177.1:5585556-5608056 GCF_008315115.2 Sander lucioperca
CAACGTGTGGCCCAGATGTTGTGGGCCTTCTTTGCACTATTGAAGGATTTTTCCGGAGCATTAAGCTGTTGTGCAGACTTCACCTTCTTTGAACTAGTTTGTGTCTACAGTCTTTAAATCTTTCAGTCAGTAATGGAGCACCAACACAGCAGTCACTGACAACAACAACCACAGTCACACAGAGAGAAGAAACAAAGCTCTTATTGTGAAAATCTGCTTCCTGACAGGTGGAGCTGTGACTCGTCAGGAAACAACTCACCTGAGTTCTTCTACGTCGACATTTTGGACTGTTTGAAGAAACTGTAAGTATCTGTTTGGTACTTTAACACCACGTTAGTCTTTGGTCTCTTCAGGGTTAGTTTCTGGCTCTGTAAAGTTAAATATAATGTTTCTACTTCTCTTCTTATTTCCTGAGAAAGTTTGGACGACTCTTGTGTTGAAGATAAATCTCCATGTTGTAACATGAACTACTACAGAGGAGGTTTTAAATACTTTGCCAGGTGTTTATACGTCTGTCTGTCACAACCGTGAGGCTGCAGCTGAGTTTGAAGATGGGGGGGGGGTCCGAGCCTTTCTCCTGCTGTCAGAAAACACACTGTCTTCTCCACCAGCGTAAAGTCAGACACAACAGGACTCTACTGTTTCCTCTGGAACCTTTCAGAATAAAATGTAGTGACCTAAATGCCTCTGTTACTGTTGTAGTGATGTGTGGAGGAGGAGGAGTGTCTTCATGTCATTAAGTTTGGTCTTTAATCTTTCTGAGTGTTTATCATCTGATCTAGCTTTTCAAACGTTTAAGACACACATATTTGCACCTCAGTCTTCCACAAAACCTAGTACAAACACTGACAGGACAGAAAAGTGAGATTGATTCTCAGTCTTGGCTCTATTAGTCCAGATGTCATTTTATTGTGAAAATCTGCTCCTGTTGCAGCCCTTCCTGCCTGCTTCCTGACAGGTGGAGCTGGGACTCATTCCAGGGAACAGCTCACCTGTCAGAGATTTCTCTCCAGTCGGAGAGTGACCCTCTTCTTCATCAACTCTTCTTCATCAACTCTTCATCAACTCTTTGGAATGTTTGGAGAAACTGTAAGTTGCTGTTTGATATTTTTACAACACATTAGTCATTGGTCTCTTTCCAATGTTCCTGTTCTCCCAGAAAGAGAATGAATGACAGAGCAGGATGAGCAGAGAGCAGAAATCATTCAGTGAAGAGATTCAGACTTTATTTCCTGCTTGATAGCTTCTAGTTTCTCCAGCAGCTTCTGGTTCTGGAGATTAAAAAGTGGTCTTCCTCTCTTTCTAACAGGACCCATCAGAGACCAGACCCTGCTGGACCTGGACCTGAACCCAGCTGTGTGTCCATGAAGAGTGTCCGGTCCATGGAGACACCACTACTTTAAAAAAGAAAGCGACCTGTAAGGGACAGGCCAATTAAAATGGAGGAGAGTAGAAGGAAGAGGCGAAGACAGACGGAAGGGGAGGAACATATTGAAAAAAAGAGCCGAAGAATGATGTGAGTTGTTGTAAAACCTCCAACAAACTAGAAGTAGTGTTGTCTCATTGGGTGTGTAGTCTTCTTGTAGAGGGTCTCTGTGTTTCCAGCAGTGTCGTCCAGGTGCACTCTGGGATATCTATGGCCCTGTTTTCACCTGGTATTAAAATCTGATCTGAGTGATCAGATCACAAGTGGAGAGCTTTGGTCCCAGGCCAACAACAGCACACTGAAACCACTTCAATCACTATACAAACAAGCCATAAAAACTTTAGATAAAAAAACTAAGTGTTTCCATCACTGCTTAATTTTGAAGAAGTACCAGCTTTTAAGCTGGGAAGACCTAATGAAATATGTAAACGTATGTCTGATATATAAAGTCACTCACAACCTAGCTCCACCGCCACTTGGAGCCTATATTAACAGAAGATCAGATACTGCACGAGTCACAAGGGGATCCTCAAGAGGAGACTGTGTTATTCCGCTGCGGAAAAGTTCTTTTAGTCAGTCAGCCTGGTCCATCAGAGGGTCAAGAGAGTGGAACTCAATCCCTTCCTCCACAGAGCTGTGGAGGAAGGTCTGGCTATAAGAGACTACTGAACATGACCCTCAATAAATGTGTTTTTCTATCAGGACCCAACAGAGACCAGACCTTGCTGAACCTGAACCTGATCCTGAACCTGAACCCAGCTGTGTGTCCTTTAAGAGCGACATGTCAAAGGATTTTGTTTTGGATTTTAAATGTGATTCTGACAAAAAGTAAGTTGTTATTAGCATTCAGTTGTTAATAATGATGTATATAGCCTGTTGTATTATTATATTTGGTATAAGTATCAGTTCTTATCAGTAGTATTCAATGCTGCTTCCTATTTTTCTTTAGACTATCTACTGATGGAAGTTAAAACTGACAAACATTATTATATTTGAAGTATAAAATAGTTGTCTGTTAAAAGATTTTTTTCATATGCACATTTATCCGTGTTTGTTTCAGGATCCAGCAGCAGAGACCAGAGTCTCCTGAACCTGAACCTGGACCTGGACCCAGCTGTTTGTCCTTCAAGAGCGACCGGTCAAAAGAGCTTTTTGTTAAATTTAAACAAAGACATCCATCTAACGGAAAGTAAGTTATCAGTAACATATAATGAGATTCATACATATAGTATTTTAGAAGTATTTCTCATAGGCATCATTTCCATCAGAAACTTGATCGTATTAAGTTGCTGTGAGCTGCTAATTCACCTCTTATTATTTGTTATTTAGGTCTTTATTAGTGACAGCTTAGACATGAAAGGAGAGAGAGGGGTGACATACAGGAAAGTGTCGCAGGTCAGAATCAAACCCACGACCTCCGCATCGAGCACTGAGCCTCTATATATGGATGGCTCTACCACTAGGCCACCCAGGCACCCATATATTCACCATTTGTAATCACACAGCAGAACATGACGTCATCTGGGAGCTGACCGGGCAAAGAGAGCAGTCTTCCTCACTCAGACCAGTCTGCTGCTTTAGGAGTCCATTAGGCCAACCATGTTGATTCACGGTGGGGTCAGGAGTACCACCAACACTTTAATGTCATGTTCATCATTGACCTCTGCAGTCCCTCCCTTTGTGATGTAGATCTCTGTGAACATCTGTTTCTTTTTTCTTCTAATAAACAAAACATTTGTTACAAAAGATTTAGTCTATATCAGTGGTTCTCAACCTTTTTTGTGCCAGCGCCCCCCTATCCATTGTACAGGTCCCTAACCGCCCCCTATCAAATAAGATGTAGGCTAATTGCCCCGAATATTAATGATTACGCCCTAATATTAGGCCTTTTTACTGTTGTTACTATTGTTATCAAAAATAATCAAAAATTCATATCATTGAATGACAAACAACATATTTATTAGTTTCCCAGGTATCAAATAAACTATGTGAATAGAAATTATATCTACAGGTGTTTAAAAAAGGCAACCATTTGACATTCAATTTAAATTAGGTAACAGCAGCCAATCAGAACGACTAGATATGTAACATTCAAACTTTAATTAGGTATTACAAACACTCAACACACAACAGTAGCCAAACAGAAACAGCTAGCAATTCAACATTCAAATCTATATTTCATTCAAATCTAAATCTATAATCGAATTGTTCCAACGGAAAACAAGCTGCACTTATAAAGGGGTAAAAGCAGAAGGATTTACTGCCGAATGGAAATAAGTTTACAACCTTTTAAAGTTAGTGAGAGCCCTTTTTTGATGCTTAGAAGAGTACATGTTTGCTATTGCCTGTCTTGTGAGTAGGCTAAATAGCAAAAAAAAACATTTGGAGAAACTCAGCCCCACATCACGCTGAATTTTGAGGCGGTGTGAGAATCCCATACAGTAAACAGTGACATCACTGCCTCTATCGCTTCCACAAGAAAGTTCTAAAACACCAAACACAAGCCCTGAACTGCCCGGGAGTTTGTGGAACAGCTAAATGTTTGCCAAACAACAAAGCACAGTCGATAACGCTCGCTCGTCTCGTTTCTTTCTCTCTTTCTCCGTGAAATGAAGCTGCTTTCAGGTGCAGTAGGAAATGTGTTCTATAAACGATCTGACAAAAAACTGTTACTATGAAATATAAAGTGTACTTGTCCTACGTTGGGGGGTTAAAGAACACAACAAGACGTCGCATCACTCTGCGGCGATTGCTTTTTTTTTGTTATCTGAACGCAGCTTCACGCTGAAGTACAGAGCTCATTTAAGATGATGCTCTGACGTCCCGTTTCCATGAAGGCAGCACGGAGCTGCGCCAAACAAAGCTGACAGAAGCACAGAAGAGTTATGATCCAGTTGCAGTGCTGTGAACCGGCAGGTTTTAATTTTGCAGACCACTGTTTTTTGCAAGTAGTTTAAAGTGTAAACATGTATTTTTATTGTGGATCTTTGGTTTAAACTAGCTTTCAAACAAACGCCACCCAAGAGCACCTCAATGCCCCCCTTTCCAAAATATTGCTTCCAGCCCCGTCATCTTCTGAACGCCCCCCTGGGGGGCGGTACCAGCCCCGTTGAGAAACACTGGTCTATATCCACAACTTTCATTTCTGGGATTGCTCCGTTGCCGCCGGAAATTCCGCTGGATGTACCTCGTCTTCAGCCAGATGTCAATCCCCTTCCTCTGTCTCTGTGTTGGTGTTCTAAACTCTGGTGAATTTCTGAGGACTATGGTTAACTGCTCCTCAGATCTCTGCAGGGTAAATCCAGACAGCTAGCTAGACTATCTGTCCAATCTGAGATTTCTGTTGCACGACTACAACTACTTTTGAACCTACACATGTTCCACCAAAACAAGTTCCTTCCTGAGACTATTTAGCAGAGGCACCGTGGCTCCGTCTGGTGCTTAGCACCGCCCACGATGATTGTGATTGGTTCAAAGAAATGCTAATAAACCAGAGCACGTTGTTCTTGCATTCAGGAATGCTGTGTGGACTAGTCAGACCTTCCTCCACAGAGCTGTGAAGGAAGGCCTTGCTATAAGAGACTACTGAACATGACCCTCAATAAATGTGTTTTTCTATCAGGACCCAACAGAGACCAGACCTTGCTGAACCTGAACCTGATCCTGAACCCAGCTGTGTGTCCTTTAAGAGCGACTTGTCAAAGGATTTTGTTTTGGATTTTAAACGTGATTCTGACAAAAAGTAAGTTGTTATTAGCATTCAGTTGTTAATAATGATGTATATAGCCTGTTGTATTATTATATTTGGTATAAGTATCAGTTCTTATCAGTAGTATTCAATGCTGCTTCCTATTTTTCTTTAGACTATCTACTGATGGAAGTTAAAACTGACAAACATTACTAATATTTGAAATATAAAATAGTTGTCTGTTAAAAGATTTTTTTTATATGCACATTTATCCGTGTTTGTTTCAGGATCCAGCAGCAGAGACCAGAGTCTCCTGAACCTGAACCTGGACCCAGCTGTTTGTCCTTCAAGAGCGACCGGTCAAAAGAGCTTTTTGTTGAATTTAAACAAAGACATCCATCTAACGGAAAGTAAGTTATCAGTAACATATAATGAGATTCATACATATAGTATTTTAGAAGTATTTCTCATAGGCATCATTTCCATCAGAAACTTGATCGTATTAAGTTGCTGTGAGCTGCTAATTCACCTCTTATTATTTGGTATTTAGGTCTTTATTAGTGACAGCTTAGACATGAAAGGAGAGGGGGGGTGACATACAGGAAAGTGTCGCAGGTCAGAATCAAACCCACGACCTCCGCATCGAGCACTGAGCCTCTATATATGGATGGCCATACCACTAGGCCACCCAGGCACCCATATATTCACCATTTCCGAACACACAGCAGAACATGACGTCATCTGGGAGCTGACCGGGCAAAGAGAGCAGTCTTCCTCACTCAGACCAGTCTGCTGCTTTAGGAGTCCTTTGAGCCAACCATGTTGTAGCCCTTGTTTACTTCTTAGTTCTTTCTATTGATTCACGGTGGGGTCAGGAGTACCACCAACACCTTAATGTCAGGGGAAACCATCCGATTCAATGTTGTAATCAACATTTTAAGTCACAGGACCTTTACGTTGTGTTTGTCCCTGTGTGGACAGACATGATGTGAGCTAATTCTTCCTGATTCCTCCACAGAGTGGACCAGGAGAGCTCAGAGGTTCCCAGTGGTCAGTCTGCCCAGCCGCATCAAACACACCTGGACTCCATATTTATGGTCTGTACATGTACAACTAGTTTTACATATATTCTGTTCACAAATAACTCCATGCTGCAATTTTCAGACTAGTGGATTGTCAGTCTGTTAAACATGGATCTGATGTTTGCTTCCATGATTTCAGTTTGATTGTGTCATTCATATAATGTGTTCCAGTTGCTGGAGGAGAACATCGTCACTTTTGTGAAGAATGAGCTGAAGAAGATCCAGAAGGTTTTGAGACCAGATTACCCAGAATGCTCAGAGAGTCAAAGGGAGGGTGAGGATGAAGACCAGAAGAGGAGCAGAGAGGCATTTCTGAAGATCGCGCTGCACTTCCTGAGGAGAATGAAGCAGGATGAGCTGGCTGACCGTCTGCAGAGCAGTAAGAGGATTTCTCTAAAGATTTAACTTGCTGGACTAATATGACATATACTATGGGAGCATGGTGGCCCGATGGTTAGCACTGTGGCAAGAAGGTTCCTGGTTTGAATCCCGGGCCATTCTGTGTGGAGTTTTTATGTTCTCCCCATGTTTGCGTTGGTGCTCCGGTTTCCCCCAACTTAAAAAAAAACATGTACTAGGTTCTCCAGTCAGTGCCTTTTAGCAAGGTACTGGCAAAGATCTGGAGTTGGAGTTGTAAATGGCTGTCCACTGATCCCTTGAGGGATGGGTTAAATGCAGAGAATGAATTTCACTACATTTATGTGTACGTGAAAATAAAGTACCTTTACCTTTAATGTATCCAGAGAAGGGTCAAAGTATGTTCCTGTTTTCTTTACAAAATTACTTAATGAGTTTTTTTTTGTTCTGTTTTCATTCAGGAAGTCCTGCTGGAGTTTGTAAGCGTAAACTCAAATCTAACCTAAACAAGAAGTTCCAGTGTGTGTTTGAGGGGATTGCTAAAGCAGGAAACCCAACCCTTCTGAATCAGATGTTCACACAGATCTACATCACAAAGGGGGGGACTGCAGAGGTCAATGCTGAACATGAGGTCAGACAGATTCAAACAGCATCCAGGAAACCAGACAGACCAGAAACAACAATCAGTCAAGAAGACATCTTTAAAACCACACCTGGAAGAGATGAACCAATCAGAACAGTGATGACAAAGGGAGTGGCTGGCATCGGGAAAACAGTCTTAACACAGAAGTTCACTCTGGACTGGGCTCAAGGCAAAGCCAACCAGGACATCCAGTTCACATTTCCATTCACCTTCAGAGAGCTGAATGTGCTGAAAGAGAAGAAGTACAGCTTGGTGGAACTTGTTGATTACTTCTTTAGTGAAACCAAAGAAGCAGGAATCTGCAGGTTTGAAGAGTTCCCGGTTGTGTTCATCTTTGACGGTCTGGATGAGTGTCGACTTCCTCTGGACTTCCACAACAGTAAAATCTTGACTGATGTTACAAAGTCCACCTCAGTGGGTGTACTGCTGACAAACCTCATCAGAGGGAATCTGCTTCCCTCTGCTCGCCTCTGGATAACCACACGACCTGCAGCAGCCAATCAGATCCCTCCTGGGTGTGTTGACATGGTGACAGAGGTCAGAGGGTTCACTGACCCACAGAAGGAGGAGTACTTCAGGAAGAGATTCAGAGATGAGGAGCAGGCCAGCAGAATCATCTCCCACATCAAGACATCACGAAGCCTCCACATCATGTGCCACATCCCAGTCTTCTGCTGGATCACTGCTACAGTTCTGGAGGACGTGTTGAAGACCAGAGAGGGAGGAGAGCTGCCCAAGACCCTGACTGAGATGTACATCCACTTCCTGGTGGTTCAGTCCAAAGTAAAGAACATCAAGTATGACGGAGGAGCTGAGACAGATCCACACTGGAGTCCAGAGAGCAGGAAGATGATCCAGTCTCTGGGAAAACTGGCTTTCGAGCAGCTGCAGAAAGGCAACCTTATCTTCTATGAATCAGACCTGACAGAGTGTGGCATCAATATCACAGCAGCCTCAGTGTGCTCAGGAGTGTTCACACAGATCTTTAAAGAGGAGAGAGGACTGTACCAGGACAAGGTGTTCAGCTTCGTTCATCTGAGTGTTCAGGAGTTTCTGGCTGCTCTTCATGTCCATCTGACATTCACCAACTCTGGAGTCAACCTGCTGGCAGAAGAAGAAACAATCCCTCGGGTGCCTAAAGTCTTCAGAGTCAAACCTAAAGTAAAATGTCTCCTTCAGAGTGCTGTGGACGAAGCCTTACAGAGTCCAAATGGACACCTGGACTTGTTCCTCCGCTTCCTCCTGGGTCTTTCACTGCAGACCAATCAGACTCTCCTACGAGGCCTGATGACACAGACAGGAAGTAGCTCAGAGACCAATCAGGAAACAGTGGACTACATCAAGAAGAAGATCAGTGAGAATCTGTCTGCAGAGAGAAGCATCAATCTGTTCCACTGTCTGAATGAACTGAATGATCATTCTCTAGTGAAGCAGATCCAACAGTCAATAAGTTCAGGAAATTTCTCCACAGATAAACTGTCTCCTGCTCAGTGGTCAGCTCTGGTCTTCATCTTACTGTCCTCAGAAAAAGATCTGGACGTGTTTAACCTGAAGAAATACCATGCTTCAGAGGAGGCTCTTCTGAGGCTGCTGCCAGTGGTCAAAGCCTCCAAAAAAGCTCTGTAAGTGGGATTTATTCATCATTAAATACTCTGATATCTTTCAACAGGAGTTAAATGTAATAACTTGTTTAAAAAATAAAAAATAACTAAAAAATATTTTTTTCCGTCGATATTTAGTTATAATTGGATTAAGTTAGCCTAGCAGTTTGGTATTTATATGTGCGCTAGTTATTACGTTTTGGAAAATTCCATAATCTCTACCGTTACAAAGCTGACGTTAGCTTAAGATGACTGACTGACTAACATTTAACAGGGAGGGACTACAAATCGTCTCTGTTGCTTGTGCCCTGCCGATTTTAACCAGCTCACACAGAGACTGAAGGCAGGATACATTCAGAAACCCGTATCTAACTCAAAACAGCATGGATGTTTTTTTTTCCAAGTTTGTATGCGTGTGGCAGCACCAGAGACACAAAATAACACTCAAAATCTAATACCAGAAAACGTGATTTTTTTCATAATATGGGCACTTTAAATTTAAACTGCTCTTAAATCCATCAATAAATACTCCTTTCAACAGGAGTTAAATTTAATATAATAACTTGTTTCCTTCCTGTTGTCTCTCCAGACTGAGTGGCTGTAACCTGTCAGAGCGAAGCTGTGAAGCTCTGTCCTCAGTTCTCAGCTCCCAGTCCTCTAGTCTGAGAGAGCTGGACCTGAGTAACAACATCCTGCAGGATTCAGGAGGGAAGCTGATCTCTGTTGGACTGAAGAGTCCACACTGCAGACTGGAGACTGTCAGGTCAGATCAAGAACAATAATCTTTGAAAACACAGTATTGAAAAACAATTTGGAAACATTAAAAAAAGTGAATGTTTCCAAAGTATTTTATTCTGATTTAGAATCACTTCATAAAGAATGAAATGTGAACTGTGGCTGAGATCCAGAAGTAATTTATATTTAATTATCATGTGACTTTGATTACTGGATGTTTGTTTATTCCTGATGATACAAGTAGATCCGACCAGACAATCTGATTGGTCAACTAGACATTTAGAACGTACTCAAATCAGCATGACAGCACACCCAGAGCCATTTGAGCACACCTGGTGCATCACATAAAATATTACTCCGCCATTTCCATGACAACATTGTAACTTCCAGGGCTGAATCAAAAAACCAGTAACATTAGCCTACAACATTGATACAATAGATTGTTTTGTTGTTAATTTGGATTTAAGTGGCGGACTTAGTTTTCATGAATGGTAGAAAGAGGATGAAAAGTGAATCATTGGATGAAACAACATTTTTACACTCTGAAGTTAACTGTTAATGGAATAGTTTGGATCACATCAGTTGTTTGATCACATCAGCTGTTTGGATCACATCAGCTGTTTGGATCACATCAGCTGTGCCACTGACACATCAATACTGAAGTTCGCAGACGTATATTAGCTAAATCTATCCATGAAAAGACATTTTTTCAGTAGATATTTTAGTTATAAGCAGATTAAGTTAGCCAAGCAGTTTGGTTATTACGTTTTGGAAAATTCCACAATCGCTACCGTTACAAAGCTAACGTTAGCTTAAGATGACTGGCTGACTAACGTTTAATAGGGAGGGACTACAAATCGTCTCTGTTGCTTTTCTCTATTTTGAGAGCGAATTGCCCCATAATATGAATACAGTTTGATTATAACTTTTATTTAGTTGGTAACCGTTGTTGTATAACAACTTTATTACACAAGAGGGTTTGATTTAACTTCATATTATCACTTCAGCCAGAGCCTCGGTCCTAGCCGCGTCACTGTCTTGCCAATAATGACGTTAAATCAAACCCTCTCGTGTAATATTGCTTAATTCAGTCACGATTAATGATCATATTTCCAACTTTTTTAGAGTAGAGCAGCAGCTATTTAAACATGCTGAGAAGGGATTTCATATACTGTATCACCAAAAGTCCAGACTTAACATATAAACACAATCGGTATTTGTCTTCTCATATATTTCTCTAAATGTTATGCTTTATTAAAGTGCCCATATTATGACTGTTTCAACAAGTTAAAATAGGTCTATGACTTCCAGAAAACATGTTTCTGAAGTTGTTTGCTGGAAAAAGCTTGTTGGAAAAGATTCTTACCTCCCTCTATTAGCCTCTGTTTCATTCCCTTCAGAGTGTGCTGTTTCTGCTTGTCATTACATATTTATGAGCTGCTGCTCATTTGGCCCGCACCACTCATTAACTGTTACCATGGTAACGGGGAAAGTTTAGACCAACTGTCGGTACCTGATCTGTGCTGCCAGCAGGATCTGTCATGTGCATGATTTTCGCACATGCGCAGATGATAATCCTGTTTACAAGGATTAACGACACTGCACGATCTATTCCAAGCTTCCGGTCTTAGCTGTAGCGGTCTGTCGTTAGCCTCCACTGGGAAGCTAATGTTAGTTTAGCTAACAGCTAATTCAGCTAACCATTAGCTGAGACAGCATGTAATAACTTTAAAAACCTCTCCAGGAACTAACCTCAAAATAAAACCTGAAAATAACCGTTAAAATGTATAACAGCTGTTACTTCAGTTCTACTTTAATTGTGCTCATTTAAAATACAATCAATCAATACTTGTCTGTATTGTTATTACTGTAAAGTCTTAATTTAGCTGTAGCCTGCTTTTCCCAGTGTTTACTTTGAGTTAACGTTATTTTAGCCTGAATCAAGCTGTCAGCTTGAAAAACAGTTTAATATATATACCCCAAAAACTTAAAGACACAGACAAACCAGTTAATTTAATGCATTTAGTTTTTGAATGCCAATATCTAATATAATAAATAATCTCTTCAACATCGCTCTTCCTTGTGATTTGGGAGCGTGAAGGATACGTATGCGCTAATGGTAGGAGGTGGTGGGTGGGAATAGTCAAATGTTTCGGCCAATGACGTGGATGACCCTGCCGATTTTTACCAGCTCACCCGGAGACTGAAGGCAGGATACATTCAGAGACCCGTATCTAACTCAAAACAGCATGGATGTATTTTTTTCCAAGTTTGTATGCGTGTGGAAGCACCAGAGACACTAAATAACATCCCAAATCTAATACCAGAAAACGTGATTTTTTTTCATAATATGGGCACTTTAAAGTTAAACTGCCCTTAAATCTATCAATAAATACTCTTATCTTTCAACAGGAGTTAAATATAAACGTGTCTCCTTCCTGTTGTCTCTCCAGACTGAGTGGCTGTGACCTGTCAGAGAGAAGCTCTGAAGCTCTGTCCTCAGTTCTCAGCTCCCAGTCCTCTAGTCTGAGAGAGCTGGACCTGAGCAACAACAACCTGCAGGATTCAGGAGGGAAGCTGATCTCTGATGGACTGAAGAGTCCACACTGCACACTGGAGACTCTCAGGTCAGGATTCATTAACCCATTCAACTAATGACCATTTAAACTCTGATTAACTTTAGTTGATAAACAGCTGACGTGTTGCTTTGTTTCTGCTGATACGATAATCTTCGGCAGTAGTCATTAATTATATAATTATACATTTCTAGACTCAATTACTTTCCATGAGGATTTTTCATTGTGTACTTTTGTTGATAAATAATTAAATACCACAGATGAATTTAAGAGTGTATGTTAAATCTGGACCAAAATGTACCTGGACAACAAACAAACATAAAACAAACACATGGCTCTACGTGTTGACAGAGGGTACCTGTGTGTTGTTCTGTGTGTTTGCAGTCTGTCAGGCTGTCTGATCTCAGAGGAAGGCTGTTCTTCTCTGGTCTCAGCTCTGAGTTACAACCCCTCCCATCTGAGAGAGCTGAACCTGAGCTACAATCATCCAGGAGATTCGGGAGTGAAGCTACTGTCAGAGGGACTGAAGGATCCTCTCTGGAGACTGGACACTCTCAGGTACAAACACTGATGAACATAAAGGAGATATTTGTGTAGGAGGTTTTAAAGGAGAACCTCTCCAGGAACTAGAATGATAACTCCCTGTTGTTTACCTTATCCGCCCGAGCTTGTCGTATGCGATGAAAAACAGCGAAAAACGACATCTCCGATTCCAATTTCAATCATTTTACAGCCATAAGAGCTAGAGACTTTCCATCATTTCCAGCTAAAAGCTAACACTCTGGCCATCACGAGCAGTGGCAGTCTTAACATAGAGGCATAGGTAGGTGGCTGCTTGGTGCCCCCTACAAGCGGCCATAGTAGGGGGGCCCCCAACCAACCTCTAAAAAAAAAGCCCCTTATCATCATGAACGCTTCAAAAATCATGGTAAATTGTATTAATATTCTTAAGAAATATGTTGAAATGTTGAAGTTGTAGTTAAAATGTCCAGTTCATGGTTATACAGGGTGTATCCCTACACATACACCCCCTGTTCACATTTTCAACCTTAACAGAGAGCCTTTGAAATATAACAATGAAATGGACTAGTCCGTAATACACCCCGTACTTTCACAATGAAATTGACTAGTCTGTAATACACCCTCTACTTTCACAATGAAATGGACTAGTCTGTAATACACCCTCTACTTTCACAATGAAATGGACTGGTCCATACTGGTGCACAGCGCGAAAGATAAACACACAGTGACAGGAGAACTGGGACATACACAAACAGAGATGAAGCAAGACGAGTCTCAATGCAAAAATGAAACAAAGTTACCCAAGCGGCTCAAATAAAAGAAAAAAACAAAAAGATGCCAATAATTATTTGGCAATGCTGCCAAAAGAACAAAAAAATGAGGACAGGAAGAGAAAGAAAGACAAGGGAGAGAGAGTAAAAACAGGCATGAGGAGGAAAAGAAACAGAGGGATGAGGAAGAGAGAAAGGAAGGGACAGAGACACGAAAGAGAGAAGGTAATCGTTTAACAATACAAGATTTCATATTATTATTTCTTAATCGCAATGATTGACTGCTGTTGTTTTTTGTTATCCTCTCACTTCATGGCAATGCTGCAAACAAACACACACACACACACACACACACACACACACACACACAGACATGCACAGACACACACACACAAGTGTATGCAGGGTTTAAAGGGGAAGGTTTTTTTTCTCCTCTCCAACCTTTACCTTCCCGTAGACATGGGCGTAAATCTGATCTAACAGTAGGGGGGGACAATAAAATGTTCATAATGTAAATTAGTGAGCTACTGGTAAAGTTCATCTGCTAACCCTGACAGCCACACACCTCCAAAAATATGAACTAAGCTCAACACACTTACCTGAGACTCCCCACCTGACTGTCCCTGGTCTCCCTGAGACTCTCCACCTGATTGTCCCTGGTCTCCCTGAGACTCTACACCTGACTGTCTCTAGTCTACCTGAGACTCTCCACCTGACTGTCCCTGGTCTCCCTGAGACTCTACACCTGACTGTCTCTAGTCTACCTGAGACTCTACACCTGACTGGCCCTGGTCTACCTGAGACTCTCCACCTGACTGTCCCTGGTCTCCCTATTCCTCAGTTCTTTCTGTCTCCTTTGCCTGTGACATAGTGATGTTAGTATTTCCATTAGCACCCATTCTTATAAAGATGTTACCAAATTGTCTTGATATGAGGACTTCTTGTACTTACTTGGCGTTTTGGTGTAGGCCTACTGAAAAAGGATCTTATGTCTGTTTTTCTTTTCTCTGTCATTTTTAACAACGACACAAATCTTTAACCTCAGATGTCTAAATATGAGTTAGGTTCATAGGTTCACCACGCGGTCATATTATAATTATGAAATGATCTTGCATCCTCCACATAAATATTAGGTTTAGTCTGGGACAGAGGATATATATTTAACTGATCAGCCACTTAACTTCATATTGAGCAAAACACAACTGTAGATCTTTAATATTAACCCTAATATCAGTTCACACACATAACGTTAGGCTATCGCCGTGGTAACGTTAGTTGTAGTGGGTGCATTTCTATCCAACAAGCTACAAGCTAGGTAACGTTACATTATATTACACTAACATAGCGAACGTTTTTGTCATGACTAATTCATTAATACTCAGCATCATTTCTATTTGAGAAAAGAACAACTTCATCCGATTTTAAATGAATAAAATAGCCTTGAACAGCCTACTTACTACATTCCACAACTAACGTTAGGGTCCTGACCCCCCCGACCCCCCTGGGATTTATGCCCTTGCCCGTAGATTAGCTTTACCTGCCTATCCACCATTCAGACGGTACATTTTTTTTCATTCTCTTTTAAAGATCAGATGGGCGGGCCCTATACATACCTTCGCCTTGGGCCCTCAATTTGCTAAATCCGCCACTGGTCACGGGGGTGTCTTTGTTGTCTTTATATCCCCTACAAGGAGGTCTTCTATCCAGCTTGGAACTTGTGCCTTTTTGCAGGGTCTTTGAGCATTAAATCCAAACTCTTACATCCAAGATTGATCCACTTTATGTCCATAATTTATGAATTTTTAGCTACCGATCGCCGCTAGCTCTGATGCTAACCATCCATTTTGTTTCCCAGATGCTTGTTTTTGTCTTGTAAACCAATGGAAGGCAGGTCCGTCACATATTACGCCCATATAAGGCCTTCAATACGTCATCCAAGGGACAACAAAGATTGTTTATTGTGAGGAGAGATCACTCAAAGTCAGAATATAAGATGTGACCAAAGATTGTCCATTACCGTACTAAACCGTTCTACAGAGAAGAATGACATCACTGTTTTGAGTTTCGGCCTTTTATGAAGAAATGTAAATAGTTTGTCCTTTATATGAGTTATCATGTTCAGTTTGTTTATTTTTGCACTGGATGACTCCAAATACACTCACCTAAAGTATTATTAGGAACACCCTACTAATAGCCTTGTTTGACCCCCTTTCGCCTTCAGAATTGCCTTAATTCTTTGTGGCATTGATTCAACAAGGTGCTGGAAGCATTCTCTAGAAATGTTGGCCCATATTGATAGGATAGCATCTTGCAGTTGATGGAGACTTGTGGGATGCACATCCAGGGCACGAAGCTCCCGCTCCACCACATCCCAAAGATGTTCTATTGGGTTGAGATCTGGTGACTGTGGGGGCCATTTTAGTACAGTGAACTCATTGTCATGTTCAAGAAACCAATTTGAAATGATTTGAGCTTTGTGACATGGTGCATTATCCTGCTGGAAGTAGCCATCAGAGGATGGGCACATGGTGGTCATAAAGGGATGGACCTGGTCAGAAACAATGCTCAGGTAGGCTGTGGCATTTAAACAATGCCCAATTGGTACTAAGGGCCCTAAAGTGTGCCAAGAAAACATCCCCCACACCATTACACCACCACCAGCAGCCTGCCCCGTGGTAACAAGGCATGATGGATCCATGTTCTCATTCTGTTTACGCCAAATTCTGACTCTACCATCTGAATGTCTCAACAGAAATCGAGACTCATCAGACCAGGCAACATTTGTACAACTGTCTTCAACTGTACAATTTTGGTGAGCTTGTGAAAATTGTAGCCTCATGTTCCTATTTTTAGTGGAGATGAGTGGTACCCGGTGGGGTCTTCTGCTGGTGTAGCCCATCTGCCTTAAGGTTGTGCGTGTTGTTCACAAATGCTTTGCTGCATACCTCGGTTGTAACGAGTGGTTATTGGAGTCAAAGTTGATCTTCTGCTGGAATCACTCGGCCCATTCTCTCTGACCTCTAGCATCAACAAGGCATTTTCGCCCCCCAGGACTGCAGCATACTGGAAGTTTTTCCTTTCTCAGACCATTCTTTGTAAACCCTAGAAATGGTTGTGGGTGAAAATCCCAGTAACTGAGCAGATTGTGAAATACTCAGACCAGCCCGTCTGGCACCAACAACCATGCCACGCTCAAAGTTGCTTAGATCATCTTTCCCATTGTGACATTCAGTTTGGAGTTCAGGAGATTGTCTAGACCTGGAACACACCCCTAAATGCATTGAAGCAGCTGCCATGTGATTGGTTGATTAGATAATTTCATTAACGAGAAATCTTACAGATGTTCCTAATAATCCTTTAGATGAGTGTATATAGAACTATTTTAGACAACGCAAATGCTTGTGTAGCATTGCTGTGTGTGTGTGATATCAATGAATATGACATCATTATTTTGAGTATTGGCATAAATGAATGTCATGAGGGCAGAAGCGTCTGGACTATTTTTGAAAAAAAATGTAGATATTTTGTCAACTGTATAATGTTATATGTAAAATATAATTTTTATTTTTCACAGTTTGACTCCCAAGACATATGACAAGTTAGATGTTGTGTTAGCAGAGTTAGCTGTTGTTAGCAGTTTGCTGTTGTGTTAGCAGGGTGAGTTGTAGTGTTAGCAGAGTTAGCTGTTGTTAGCAGAGTTAGCTATCATGTTAACAGGGTTAGCTGTCGTGTTAGCAGAGTTAGCTATTGTTAGCAGAGTTAGCTGTCGTGTTAGCAGGGTTAGCTGGCATGTTAGCAGAGTTAGATATAGTGTTAGCAGAGTTAGGTGTTGTTAGCAGAGTTAGCTGTTGTGTTAGCAGGGTTAGATGTTGTTAGCAGAGTTAGCTGTCATGTTAACAGAGTTAGCTGTTGTGTTAGCAGAGATAGCTGTTGTTAGCAGAGTTAGCTGTCGTGTTAGCGGGGTTAGCTGTCGTGTTAGCAGAGTTAGATATAGTGTTAGCAGAGTTAGGTGTTGTTATCAGAGTTAGATGTTATGTTAGCAGGGTTAGCTGTTGTGTTAGCAGAGTTAGCTGTAGTGTTAGCTGAGTTGGCTGTTGTTAGTAGAGTTAGCTGTTGTTAGCAGTTAGCTGTTGTGTTAGCTGAGTTGGCTGTTAGTAGAGTTAGGTGTTGTGTTAGCTCAGTTAGCTGTAGTGTTAGCAGAGGTAGCTGATGTGATAGCAGAGTTAGCTGTTGTTAGCGGGATTAGCTGTTGTGTTAGCAGAGTCAACTGTTGTGTTAGCAGGATTAGCTGTTTTTAGCAGAGTTAGCTGTTGTTAGCAGGGTTAGCTGTTGTTAGCAGTTAACTGTTGTGTTAGCAGAGTTAGCTGTTGTGTTAGCTGAGTAAACTGTTAGCAGTTAACTGTTGTGTTAGCAGAGTTAGCTGTTGTGTTAGCTGAGTTGGCTGTTGTTAGTAGAGTTAGGTGTTGCGTTAGCTCAGTTAGCTGTTGTGTTAGCAGATGTAGCTGTTGTTAGCACAGCTAGCTGTTGTTAGCAGAGTTAGCTGTAGTGTTAGCAGAGTTAGCTGTTGTTAGAAGTTAGCTGTTGTGTTAGCAGAGTTAGCTGTTGTGTTAGCAAAGTTAGCTGTTGTGTTAGCAGGGTTAGCTGTTGTGTTAGCAGAGTTAGCTGTAGTGTTAGCTGAGTTGGCTGTTGTTAGTAGAGTTAGCTGTTGTTAGCAGTTAGCTGTTGTGTTAGCTGAGTTGGCTGTTAGTAGAGTTAGGTGTTGTGTTAGCTCAGTTAGCTGTAGTGTTAGCAGAGGTAGCTGATGTGATAACAGAGTTAGCTGTTGTTAGCGGGATTAGCTGTTGTGTTAGCAGAGTCAACTGTTGTGTTAGCAGGATTAGCTGTTTTTAGCAGAGTTAGCTGTTGTTAGCAGGGTTAGCTGTTGTTAGCAGTTAACTGTTGTGTTAGCAGAGTTAGCTGTTGTGTTAGCTGAGTGAACTGTTAGCAGTTAACTGTTGTGTTAGCAGAGTTAGCTGTTGTGTTAGCTGAGTTGGCTGTTGTTAGTAGAGTTAGGTGTTGCGTTAGCTCAGTTAGCTGTTGTGTTAGCAGATGTAGCTGTTGTTAGCACAGCTAGCTGTTGTTAGCAGAGTTAGCTGTAGTGTTAGCAGAGTTAGCTGTTGTTAGAAGTTAGCTGTTGTGTTAGCAAAGTTAGCTGTTGTGTTAGCAGTGTTAGCTGTTGTTAGCAGAGTTAGCAGTTGTGTTAGCAAAGTTAGCAGTTGTGTTAGCAAAGTTAGCTGTTGTGTTAGCATGGTTAGCTGTAGTGTTAGCAGAGGTAGCTGTAGTGTTAGCAGAGGTAGCCGTTGTGTTAGCAGAGGTAGCCGTTGTGTTAGCAGGATTAGCTGTTGTGTTAGCAAAGTTAGCTGTTGTGTTAGCATGGTTAGCTGTAGTGTTAGCAGAGGTAGCTGTAGTGTTAGCAGAGGTAGCCGTTGTGTTAGCAGGATTAGCTGTTGTGTTAGCAAAGTTAGCTGTTGTGTTAGCATGGTTAGCTGTAGTGTTAGCAGAGGTAGCTGTAGTGTTAGCAGAGGTAGCCGTTGTGTTAGCAGAGGTAGCCGTTGTGTTAGCAGGATTAGCTGTTGTGTTAGCAGATGTAGCTGTTGTGTTAGTAGAGTTAGCTGTTGTTAGCAGAGTTAGCTGTTGTTAGCAACGTTAGCTGTAGTGTTAGCAGAGTTAGCCATTGTTAGCAGAGTTAGCTGTTGTTTTAGCAGTTAGCTGTAGTTAGCAGAGTTAGCTGTAGTGTTAGCAGAGGTAGCTGTTGTGTTAGCAGAGTTAGCTGTAGTGTTAGCAGAGGTAGCTGTTGTGTTAGCAGAGTTAGCTGTAGTGTTAGCAGAGGTAGCTGTTGTTTTATCAGGGTTAGCTGTTGTGTTAGCAGAGTTAGATGTTGTTATCAGAGTTAGCTGTTGTGTTAGCAGGGTTAGCTGTTGTGTTAGCAGATGTAGTTGTTGTGTTAGCAGGGTTAGCTGTAGTCAGAATCAGAATCAGAAAGGGCTTTATTGCCAAGTACGTTGCACATACGAGGAATTTGTCATGGTGTTGTTGGAGCATGTCACACATTCAAATATAAGAAGGATAAAAAGAATAAAAAGAATATAAACAATATTAGTATAAACATATACACACAGTATGTATTAATAACGATAACATAAATTTAAATAAATAGTAAAATAAGTTAAACAGTAGTAAAAAGGACTGACATAGGAACAGTGGCATGAGGAGCCAGAGGAGTAGTTTTGAAAGAGTCAGGGTGGTTTCCGGGCCTTGTTTAGAAGGCTAGTGGCGGAGGGGAAAAAACTGTTAATGTGGTTTTGGTCCTGATGGACCTCATCCTCCTGCCAGAGGGGAGTGACTCAAAGAGCTTGTGTCCGGGGTGGGAGGGGTCAGCCACAATCTTTCCAGCACGCTTCAGAGTCCTGGTGGCGTATTGACCCTTTGCACGTGACGTCACGCTCCACTCGCGCGAATTATGAACGCCATGACGGACGGCGGAAGAGCTATGCTGTGTAGATCGTTCTCTTAATACATCCATGGTGTAGATGGACGGCAAACGGTTCTCAAATGCACAATGTGCAGAGTAATCCTCACCAACACAAGCATGTGTATGTATTGCCTTTCTGTTTCAAATGGAAATGAGTGATAAATAAAATGCTCCTCAACCAGCTAGCTGCCGTGCTAACCAGCTAACAGGTCCAACCCGATGATGACCCACATAACTAGCTAACCGGTTATTCACTCACCTAGCTACATATCCAAAAAAGAAAGCCGTTCCATTGATCATTTAACTTAACACACATACAAAAAATATCGGTTAAATTAAAGATGACATAGCACGGAACCTAGCTTCAAAAACGAGTTAAATGCGGGTCTGCGGAGCTCCTACCCCGGCTAGCTGACGAGCTAGCTGCATCTAGTTTTGGACGGCTCACTAGCTGCTGCCCATCGCGTCGTAATATCCACCGGTCAAATCTAAACATAGGCTACGCAGCGAAAATAATCACAGATAAGAAGATGGCTAGATGTTACAATTATGTGTGGTTACTACTGATCATAGACACTCCGTGATTTACTGCATGGATTAACGTGTGATAGATAATTAATGACTGCACTTCTAAGAGCTGGGATGCGTTCAGGCATCCATTAGCTAGGAAGTTGCAGTGGCACACCCAGTGAACAACGGTATGGGTAGCCACGACCGACCATGTCCTCTAAAAACATGGGCTACGTGTTATATAAATCTTTAATTAAAGGAGAATTCCGGTCAATTTTTACGTTAGTCTTGATCGCTATGCTACGCGAGTACTTTCGATAGAAAAAAACCCGACCCGAATCAGTGCAGGTAACACGGAGAAGCTGCAGCTACGTACTACAAGCATCCACTGAGCTAAAACGGCAGTGGTCGGGGCCTTTGTGCCTCTTAACAGACATAAAATGCAATTAATATGTCCGTGCCACATGGACAGGGCCCTTACATGTCAACAAGATGCGTTTTCAACTCAGACATTGTTTAAATTCACATAACCTGGTCCCTGTCTCGATCCTGCTGGTAGCTAGCTTGCCCTGCTAGCCGTTAGCTGCCGTCCGGTGAGTGCCGTCCAGCTACTACCACACTACTGTTTTTTTAGGGGGGAATAAACTTCAAGACGTGACATGACCTGTCCTCTGGAGGACATAGCCACACCACCGCCGCTCCGCGGATTATTATTGGGATGATTATCACAGAAGCCTGTCTGAATACACTCACCGGACGGCAGCTAGCAGCTAACGGCTATCAGCTAGCAGGGCAAACTAGCTACCAGCAGGACTGAGACAGGGACCAGGGTAGGTGAATTTAAACAATGTCTGAGTTTAAAACGCATCTTGTTGACACATAAGGGCCATGTTCATGTGGCACAGACATATTAATTGCATTTTGTGTCTGTTAAGAGCCACAACGGCACTCTAAAACTTGAAGTCGGGCAGACTGTGATTTAATGAGGTCCGTGAAAACGGAGGGAGAACGAATTAAGGGTCGGTATCCAAACCTACTATCTCCAACTTCTCCAAATACTGCTCTCTGTGAGCACCTACCAGATGCCCTACCTCAACCGATGACGGCGCAACAACTTGTTGTTCAATAGAAGAAACCATATAAAGCCACAAATACAGTTTATTTAGTGTTATGTATTTCAAACTGATTGAAACTATGAAACTTTCTGCTCGTCCACTACTGTTTAGCCTGTGCTTCCGCCGTCCGTCATGGCGCCGTCACGTGGTCGTGTGACGTGTTTGCAAAGGGTCAATAGGTCCTGGAGCGGCAGCAGATTGCAGCCAATCACCTTCTCAGCTGACCGAATGACACGCTGCAGCCTGCCCTTGTCCTTGGCAGTGGCAGCAGCGTACCAGATGGTGATGGACGATGTGAGGATGGACTCAATGATGGCTGTGTAGAAGTGCACCATCATTGTCTTTGGCACGTTGAATTTCTTCAACTGCCGCAGGAAGTACATCCTCTGTTGTGCTTTCTTGACGAGGGAGCTGATGTTCAGCTCCCACTTGAGGTCCTGGGAGATGGTAGTTCCCAGGAAGCGGAAAGACTCCACAGTGTCAATTGTGGAGCAACAGAGGGTGATGGGGGCAGGTGGGGCTGGGTTCTTTCTGAAGTCCACAACCATCTCCACTGTCTTTAGAGCGTTGAGCTCTAGATTGTTTGCTTGCACCAGGTCACCAGGTGGTCAGCCTCCCACATGTAGGCGGACTCGTCTCCATCAGAGATTAGTCCGATGAGGGAGGTGTCGTCCGCAAACTTTAGAAGCTTGACGGACTGGTGACTGGAGGTGCAGCTGTTGGTGTACAGGGAGAAGAGCAGAGGAGAAAGAACGCAGCCCTGGGGGGATCCGGTGCTGATGGTCTGTGAGTCGGAGACGTGTTTCCCCAGCTTCACATGCTGCTTCCTGTCAGACAGGAAGTCAGTGATCCACCTGCAGGTGGAGTCAGGCACGCCTAGCTGGGAGAGCTTCTCCTGAAGCAGAGCCGGGATGATGGTGTTGAAGGCAGAGCTGAAGTCCACAAACAGGATCCTGGCGTAGGT